>NW_026277194.1:0-50000 GCF_023373465.1 Oncorhynchus keta | reverse complement strand
TCCACGAAGAGGTCTGAGATGATGCAGAACTTTGGCGACTCCAGGCAGGGCGGGGCTTGGAAGGCGGGGGCGGTCATGAGGAAGCGTTCGGCCAATGAGACTGTCAGGTCCATGGTATGGGGGTGGTCTGTGGGCGTGGCAGGCACTGGGGTGCTGGGGAGGCGGCACACGTTGGTCATCGGCTGGTACACATATTTACCTAGAGAAGGAGAGAGAGAGAGAGGAGAGAGAAGGGAGAGAGAGAGAGAGAGAGAGAGAGAGAGAGAGAGAGAGAGAGAGAGAGAGAGAGAGAGAGAGAGAGAGAGAGAGAGAGAGAGAGAGAGAGAGAGAGAGAGAGAGAGAGAGAGAGAGAGAGAGAGAGAGAGAGAGAGAGGTGGAGAGGTGGAGAGGTGGAGAGAGAGAGAGAGGTGGAGAGAGAGAGAGAGGTGGAGAGAGAGAGAGAGGTGGAGAGAGAGAGAGAGAGAGAGAGAGAGAGAGAGAGACAGAGAGAGTGGAGAGAGAGGTGGAGACAGAGAGAGAGACAGAGAGAGAGTGGAGAGAGAGAGAGAGAGACAGAGACAGAGACAGAGACAGAGAGAAGTGGAGAGAGAGAGACAGAGAGAGAGTGGAGAGAGACAGAGAGAGAGTGGAGAGAGACAGACAGAGAGAGAGAGAGGTGGAGAGAGAGAGACAGAGAGAGAGAGGAGAGAGAGAGAGAAGTGGAGAGAGAGAGAGAGAGACAGAAGTGGAGAGAGAGAGACAGAGAGAGAGTGAGAGAGAGACAGAGAGAGACAGAGAAGGGGAGGGAGAGAGAGAGAGAGAAAAGGGAGAGACAGAGACAGAGAGAGAGTGAGAGAGAGAGAGAGAGAGTTACTTTATGTAACCTAACAAATACATAACTGATATACCTGGGTATTCAATCACAAAGATAGAAGGCATTACAAGGGAAACATTTAGAATGACAAGCAAGATACTCGTATACAGCAGTATGTGGACACCCCTTCATCCACTATATATACAGCAGTATGTGGACACCCCTTCATCCACTATATATACAGCAGTATGTGGACACCCCTTCATCCACTATATATACAGCAGTATGTGGACACCCCTTCATCCACTATATATACAGCAGTATGTGGACACCCCTTCATCCACTATATATACAGCAGTATGTGGACACCCCTTCATCCACTATATATACAGGACACCCCTTCATCCACTATATATACAGCAGTATGTGGACACCCCTTCATCCACTATATATACAGCAGTATGTGGACACCCCTTCATCCACTATATATACAGCAGTATGTGGACACCCCTTCATCCACTATATATACAGCAGTATGGACACTCCTTCATCCACTATATATACAGCAGTATGTGGACACCCCTTCATCCACTATATATACAGCAGTATGAGGACACCCCTTCATCCACTATATATACAGCAGTATGTGGACACCCCTTCATCCACTATATATACAGCAGTATGTGGACACCCCTTCATCCACTATATGTGTGGTGTAAAGCTATCCACCATTGGACTCTGGAGCAGTGGAAACGCGTTCTCTGGAGTGATGAATCATGCTTCACCATCTGGCAGTCCGACGGACGAATCTGGGTTTGGCAGATGCAAGGAGAACGCTACCTGCCCCAATGCATAGTGCCAACTGTAAAGTTTGGTGGATAAGGTCTGGGGCTGTTGTTCATGGTTCGGGCCTCTTAGTTCCAGTGAAGGGAAATCGTAATGCTTTTATTTACTTAAT
Organism: Oncorhynchus keta; assembly: GCF_023373465.1. Lineage (NCBI taxonomy): Eukaryota > Metazoa > Chordata > Actinopteri > Salmoniformes > Salmonidae > Oncorhynchus > Oncorhynchus keta. The sequence continues at coordinate 48,249 of NW_026277194.1, read as the reverse complement.
CCATTTTAGAATACGGCTGTAAAATATCAAAATGTGGAAAAAGCGAAGGGGTCTGAATACTTTCAGAATCTCTCTCTCCCTCATTCTTTCCACCCTACAGTGTGTTACCATGGGCATCTCTCTCTCTCTCTCTCTCTCTCTCTCTCTCTCTCTCTCTCTCTCTCTCTCTCTCTCTCTCTCTCTCTCTCTCTCTCTCTCTCTCTCTCTCTCTCTCTCTCTCTCTCTCTCTCTCTCTCTCTCTCTCTCTCTCTCTCTCTCTCTCTCTCTCTCTCTCTCTCTCTCTCTCTCTCTCTACCACACAAGAGGATGAGATTCTACAAGAGGAGAATATTCTACAGGAGGAGGATATTCTAGAGGAGGTGGAGATTCTACAGGAGGTGGAGATTCTACAGGAGCAGGATATTCTAGAGGAGGTGGAGATTCTACAGGAGGTGGAGATTCTACAGGAGGTGGAGATTCTACAGGAGGTGGAGATTCTACAGGCGGGGAAGATTCTACAGGAGGGGGAGATTCTACAGGAGGGGAAGATTCTACAGGAGGGGAGATTCTACAGGAGGAGGGGATAACAGAGGGTAGAAAATATAGACTATATCCAATATCAAAGTCACTGTGATGTAGTTGGTACAGAAATTAAATGAAACGTGGGTACAGAGAACAGACGGGAAGTGGTGAAATCAAGGTCACAACATGACATCAAATCAAGGTCACAACATGACATCAAATCAAGGTCACAACATGACATCAAATCAAGGTCACAACATGACATCAAATCAAGGTCACAACATGACATCAAATCAAGGTCACAACATGACATCAAATCAAGGTCACAACATGACATCAAATCAAGGTCACAACATGACATCAGATCAAGGTCACAACATGACATCAAATCAAGGTCACAACATGACATCAGATCAAGGTCACAACATGACATCAAATCAAGGTCACAACATGACATCAAATCAAGGTCACAACATGACATCAGATCAAGGTCACAACATGACATCAAATCAAGGTCACAACATGACATCAGATCAAGGTCACAACATGACATCAAATCAAGGTCACAACATGACATCAAATCAAGGTCACAACATGACATCAGATCAAGGTTACAACATGACATCAGATCAAGGTTACGACATGACATCAAATCAAGGTCACAACATGACATCAGATCAAGGTCACGACATGACATCAGATCAAGGTTACAACATGACATCAGATCAAGGTTACAACATGACATCAAATCAAGGTCACAACATGACATCAGATCAAGGTTACAACATGACATCAGATCAAGGTTACAACATGACATCAGATCAAGGTTACAACATGACATCAGATCAAGGTCACAACATGACATCAAATCAAGGTCACAACATGACATCAAATCAAGGTTACAACATGACATCAAATCAAGGTTACAACATGACATCAAATCAAGGTTACGACATGACATCAAATCAAGGTTACGACATGACATCAAATCAAGGTTACGACATGACATCAAATCAAGGTTACGACATGACATCAAATCAAGGTCACAACATGACATCAAATCAAGGTCACAACATGACATCAAATCAAGGTTACAACATGACATCAAATCAAGGTTACAACATGACATAAGGACTCTTTCTCTCAGTATTTTCTTTAGTGAAGTGGCCCTCCTGGAGAGCTGTGCCTGTTTCAAGATGTATGTACTTAAGAGAGACCAGACTAGATAGAAAAGAGAGGAGGGGGGCAGTGGGTAAGATTCTGCCTTCTAAATATGTAAGGAAAAGAACATTAGAGAGCTTTAGCTTTTAGTCTCTGTAGCTAGAGAGAGAGAGAGAGAGAGAGACACAAAGAGTGATAGAGACCCACACAGAGAGAGAGAGAGACACAGAGAGAGAGAGAGACATAGAGCTTTGTCTTTTAGTCTCTGTAGCTAGAGAGAGACAGAGGTTTGTCCTTTAGTCTCTGTAGCTAGAGAGAGACAGAGGTTTGTCCTTTAGTCTCTGTAGCTAGAGAGAGAGACAGAGGTTTGTCCTTTAGTCTCTGTAGCTAGAGAGAGACAGAGGTTTGTCCTTTAGTCTCTGTAGCTAGAGAGAGACAGAGACTTGTCCTTTAGTCTCTGTAGCTAGAGAGAGAGACAGAGCTTTGTCCTTTAGTCTCTGTAGCTAGACAGAGACAGAGGTTTGTCCTTTAGTCTCTGTAGCTAGACAGAGACAGAGGTTTGTCCTTTAGTCTCTGTAGCTAGACAGAGAGACAGAGGTTTGTCCTTTAGTCTCTGTAGCTAGACAGAGACAGAGGTTTGTCCTTTAGTCTCTGTAGCTAGACAGAGAGACAGAGGTTTGTCCTTTAGTCTCTGTAGCTAGACAGAGAGACAGAGGTTTGTCCTTTAGTCTCTGTAGCTAGACAGAGACAGAGGTTTGTCCTTTAGTCTCTGTAGCTAGACAGAGACAGAGACTTGTCCTTTAGTCTCTGTAGCTAGACAGAGACAGAGGTTTGTCCTTTAGTCTCTGTAGCTAGACAGAGACAGAGACTTGTCCTTTAGTCTCTGTAGCTAGACAGAGACAGAGACTTGTCCTTTAGTCTCTGTAGCTAGACAGAGAGACAGAGGTTTGTCCTTTAGTCTCTGTAGCTAGACAGAGACAGAGCTTTGTCCTTTAGTCTCTGTAGCTAGACAGAGACAGAGGTTTGTCCTTTAGTCTCTGTAGCTAGACAGAGAGACAGAGGTTTGTCCTTTAGTCTCTGTAGCTAGAGAGAGAGACAGAGCTTTGTCCTTTAGTCTCTGTAGCTAGAGAGAGACAGAGACTTGTCCTTTAGTCTCTGTAGCTAGAGAGAGACAGAGACTTGTCCTTTAGTCTCTGTAGCTAGAGAGAGACAGAGGTTTGTCCTTTAGTCTCTGTAGCTAGAGAGAGACAGAGGTTTGTCCTTTAGTCTCTGTAGCTAGACAGAGACAGAGGTTTGTCCTTTAGTCTCTGTAGCTAGACAGAGACAGAGGTTTGTCCTTTAGTCTCTGTAGCTAGAGAGAGACAGAGCTTTGTCCTTTAGTCTCTGTAGCTAGAGAGAGACAGAGGTTTGTCCTTTAGTCTCTGTAGCTAGAGAGAGACAGAGGTTTGTCCTTTAGTCTCTGTAGCTAGAGAGAGACAGAGGTTTGTCCTTTAGTCTCTGTAGCTAGACAGAGACAGAGGTTTGTCCTTTAGTCTCTGTAGCTAGAGAGAGACAGAGGTTTGTCCTTTAGTCTCTGTAGCTAGAGAGAGACAGAGCTTTGTCCTTTAGTCTCTAGCTAGAGAGAGACAGAGGTTTGTCCTTTAGTCTCTGTAGCTAGAGAGAGACAGAGGTTTGTCCTTTAGTCTCTGTAGCTAGAGAGAGAGACAGAGGTTTGTCCTTTAGTCTCTAATGCCTGGTGGAGGGAATGCAGGTCATCCCTGCATCATCATGGTGAAGGGAGAGTGATTTTGATTCCACTTGGAGAGATCGATAGAGCGAGCTTTGTAGTTACTGTATCTTAGTAGCTACAGTATCTTAGTAGTTACAGTATCTTAGTAGCTACTGTATCTTAGTAGTTACTGTATCTTAGTAGCTACAGTATCTTAGTAGTTACAGTATCTTAGTAGTTACAGTATCTTAGTAGGTACAGTATCTTAGTAGCTACTGTATCTTAGTAGTTACAGTATCTTAGTAGGTACAGTATCTTAGTAGTTACAGTATCTTAGTAGTTACAGTATCTTAGTAGGTACAGTATCTTAGTAGTTACAGTATCTTAGTAGTTACAGTATCTTAGTAGGTACAGTATCTTAGTAGTTACAGTATCTTAGTAGTTACAGTATCTTAGTAGGTACAGTATCTTAGTAGCTACAGTATCTTAGTAGTTACAGTATCTTAGTAGCTACAGTATCTTAGTAGTTACAGTATCTTAGTAGTTACTGTATCTTAGTAGTTACACTATCTTAGTAGTTACTGTATCTTAGTAGGTACTGTATCTTAGTAGGTACAGTATCTTAGTAGTTACAGTATCTTAGTAGTTACTGTATCTTAGTAGTTACAGTATCTTAGTAGTTACTGTATCTTAGTAGGTACTGTATCTTAGTAGTTACAGTATCTTAGTAGTTACAGTATCTTAGTAGTTACAGTATCTTAGTAGTTACAGTATCTTAGTAGTTACAGTATCTTAGTAGTTACAGTATCTTAGTAGTTACTTTATCTTATTAGGTACTGTATCTTAGTAGGTACAGTATCTTAGTAGTTACTGTATCTTAGTAGTTACAGTATCTTAGTAGTTACTTTATCTTAGTAGCTACTGTATCTTAGTAGTTACTGTATCTTAGTAGCTACAGTATCTTAGTAGTTACAGTATCTTAGTAGGTACAGTATCTTAGTAGGTACAGTATCTTAGTAGCTACTGTATCTTAGTAGTTACTGTATCTTAGTAGTTACAGTATCTTAGTAGTTACAGTATCTTAGTAGTTACAGTATCTTAGTAGGTACAGTATCTTAGTAGCTACAGTATCTTAGTAGTTACAGTATCTTAGTAGCTACAGTATCTTAGTAGTTACAGTATCTTAGTAGTTACTGTATCTTAGTAGTTACAGTATCTTAGTAGTTACTGTATCTTAGTAGGTACTGTATCTTAGTAGGTACAGTATCTTAGTAGTTACAGTATCTTAGTAGTTACAGTATCTTAGTAGTTACAGTATCTTAGTAGTTACTGTATCTTAGTAGGTACTGTATCTTAGTAGTTACAGTATCTTAGTAGTTACAGTATCTTAGTAGTTACAGTATCTTAGTAGTTACAGTATCTTAGTAGTTACAGTATCTTAGTAGTTACAGTATCTTAGTAGTTACAGTATCTTAGTAGTTACTTTATCTTATTAGGTACTGTATCTTAGTAGGTACAGTATCTTAGTAGTTACTGTATCTTAGTAGTTACAGTATCTTAGTAGTTACTTTATCTTATTAGGTACTGTATCTTAGTAGGTACAGTATCTTAGTAGTTACTGTATCTTAGTAGGTACTGTATCTTAGTAGGTACAGTATCTTAGTAGTTACAGTATCTTAGTAGTTACTGTATTTTTGCAATATTAAATTGCTATCAGTTAGCATGTGGAACATTCAGGGCCTCCACTAGTGAACCTTTGGACTGTAGTTGTAAATGTCATCATTCTGTCACTGTTCCACAGGCTACAGAGAGGTAATCATGCTGTCACTGTTCCACAGGCTACAGAGAGGTAATCATGCTGTCACTGTTCCACAGGCTACAGAGAGGTAATCATGCTGTCACTGTTCCACAGGCTACAGAGAGGTAATCATGCTGTCACTGTTCCACAGGCTTCAGAGAGGTAATGATGCTGTCACCGTCCCACAGGCTACAGAGAGGTAATCATGCTGTCACTGTCCCACAGGCTACAGAGAGGTAATCATGCTGTCACTGTCCCACAGGCTACAGAGAGGTAATGATGCTGTCACCGTCCCACAGGCTACAGAGAAGTAATCATGCTGTCACTGTCCCACAGGCTACAGAGAGGTAATCATGCTGTCACTGTTCCACAGGCTACAGAGAGGTAATCATGCTGTCACTGTTCCACAGGCTACAGAGAGGTAATCATGCTGTCACTGTTCCACAGGCTAAAGAGAGGTAATCATGCTGTCACTGTTCCACAGGCTTCAGAGAGGTAATCATGCTGTCACTGTTCCACAGGCTAAAGAGAGGTAATCATGCTGTCACTGTTACACAGGCTACAGAGAGGTAATCATGCTGTCACTGTTCCACAGGCTACAGAGAGGTAATCATGCTGTCACTGTTCCACAGGCTACAGAGAGGTAATCATGCTGTCACTGTTCCACAGGCTACAGAGAGGTAATCATGCTGTCACTGTTCCACAGGCTACAGAGAGGTAATCATGCTGTCACTGTTCCACAGGCTACAGAGAGGTAATCATGCTGTCACTGTTCCACAGGCTACAGAGAGGTAATCATGCTGTCACTGTTCCACAGGCTACAGAGAGGTAATCATGCTGTCACTGTTCCACAGGCTTCAGAGAGGTAATCATGCTGTTACTGTTCCACAGGCTAAAGAGAGGTAATCATGCTGTCACTGTTCCACAGGCTTCAGAGAGGTAATGATGCTGTCACTGTCCCACAGGCTACAGAGAGGTAATCATGCTGTCACTGTTCCACAGGCTACAGAGAGGTAATCATGCTGTCACTGTTCCACAGGCTACAGAGAGGTAATCATGCTGTCACTGTTCCACAGGCTAAAGAGAGGTAATCATGCTGTCACTGTTCCACAGGCTTCAGAGAGGTAATGATGCTGTCACTGTCCCACAGGCTACAGAGAGGTAATCATGCTGTCACTGTTCCACAGGCTAAAGAGAGGTAATCATGCTGTTACTGTTCCACAGGCTAAAGAGAGGTAATCATGCTGTCACTGTTCCACAGGCTAAAGAGAGGTAATCATGCTGTCACTGTTCCACAGGCTACAGAGAGGTAATCATGCTGTCACCGTCCCACAGGCTACAGAGAGGTAATCATGCTGTCACTGTTCCACAGGCTACAGAGAGGTAATCATGATGTCACTGTTCCACAGGCTACAGAGAGGTAATCATGATGTCACTGTTCCACAGGCTACAGAGAGGTAATCATGATGTCACTGTTCCACAGGCTAAAGAGAGGTAATCATGCTGTTACTGTTCCACAGGCTACAGAGAGGTAATCATGCTGTCACTGTCCCACAGGCTACAGAGAGGTAATCATGCTGTCACTGTCCCACAGGCTACAGAGAGGTAATCATGCTGTCACTGTTCCACAGGCTACAGAGAGGTAATCATACAGGACTGTTCTACAAAGTTATTGAAAGCAGTGAAACATATGACATAATTAAATCAATGTACAAAGTATTCAGACCCCTTGACTTCTTCCAATTTGTAAACGTTAGTCTTATTCTAAAATTGTTTACATTGATTTTTTTTCTCATGAATCTACACACAAACAATTTTTTTGTGAGCAAATGAAATACCTTATTTATATAAGTATTCAGATCCTTTGCTATGATAAGCTAAATTGAGCTCAGATGCATCCTGTTTCCACTGATCATCCTTGATGTACAACTTGATTGGAGTCCACCTGTGGTAAATTCAATTGATTGGACATGATTTGGAAAGGCAGACACCTGTCTATATAAGGTCCCACAGTTGGCAGTGCATGTCAGAGCAAAAACCAAGCCATGATGTCAAAGGAATTGTCCGTAGAGCTCAGAGACAGGATTGTGTCGAGGCACAGATCTGGGGAAGGGTACCAACATTTTTTGCAGCATTGAAGGTCCTAGAACAACTTGACCTCTATCATTCTTAAATGGAAGAGGTTTGGAACCACCAAGACTCTTCCTAGATATGGCCTCTCAGTCAAACTGACCAAATGGGGAGAAGGGCCAATGGTCACTCTGACAGAGCTCCAGAGTTCCTCTGTGGAGATGGGAGAACGTTCCAGAAGGACAACCATCTCTGCAGCACTCCAACAGGCCTTTATGGTAGAGTGGCCAGACAGAAGCCACTCCTCAGTAAAAGGCACATGACAGCCCACTTGGAGTTTGCCAAAGCACCTAAAGGCATCTCAGACCATGAGAAACAACACTCCCCATCTAACCTGACAGAGGATCTGCAGAGAAGAATGGGAGAAACTCCCCGAATACAGGTGGCCAAGCTTGTAGCGTCATATCCAAGAGGACTCGAGGCTGTAATCACTGCCAAAGGTTCTTCAACAAAGTACTGAGTAAACGGTCTGAATGTTTATGTAAATGTGAATATATTTTCTTAACACATTTGCTCAAATTCCTTAAAACCTGTTTACGCTTTGTCATTATGGGGTACTGTGTATAGATTGAGGAGAAAAAAAACTATTTAAATCAATTTTAGAATAAGGCTGTAACGTAACAAAATGTGGAAAAAGTCAAGGGGTCTGAATACTTTCCGAAGGCACTGTACATCAATGGCCACTATTCTAGTAGAATCCTCAGCCCCTGGTGTTAGTCTCCACAATTCACAGGTTAAATGCCTGCTCTACCCAGATGACCCATGCCTGCTGTCACCCACAGCACATGGCCTACAGCAGAGCCTGGACCTGTCAGACCTGGGCCCTGGTAGTAAATACCCACACACTACAATTACTCAGATTTAAAAAAGAAGCTCAACTGGAGACCTAAATGAGGCAGTAAATTAACAGAGAGAAAGCAAGGTATTCTGCACCATTAAAAAAACAAATACAAATGAATAAACCTAGACAAATGTGGCTAAAACTAATTGATTGTGTCATTGAACCAATTGCACTTTATGGCAGCGAGTGTGGAGTCCACTTGCAAAACAGGATTTCACCTAATGGGACAAACACCCCATTGAAACCCTGCATGCAGAGTTCTGTTAGATTCTCCTACATGTCCAGAGGAAAACTACAAACAATGCATGCAGGGCAGAATTAGGCCAATATCCACTAATAATAAACACTCAAAAAAGAGCAATTACGTTTTCGAAACATCATTACATCAATTGCAGTCGCAAAAACCATCAAGCGCTATGATGAAACTGGCTCTCATGAGGACCGCCACAGGAAAGGAAGACCCAGAGTTACCTCTGCTGCAGAGGATAAGTTCATTAGAGTTACCAGCCTCAGAAATTGCAGCCCAAATAAATGCTTCACAGAGTTCAACTAACAGACACATCTCAACATCATCTGTTCAGAGGAGACGTGAATCAGGCCTTCATGGTCAAATTGCTGCAAAGAAACCAATACTAATGGACACCAATAAGAAGAAGAGACTTGCTTGGGCCAAGATACACGAGCAGTGGACATTAGACTGGTGGGAATCTGTCCTTTGGTCTGAGACTTAAAATTTTTGGTTCCAACCGCCGTGTCTTTGTGAGACGAAGAGTAGGTGAGCAGATAATCTCTGCATGTGTAGTTCCCACTGTGAAGCATGGAGGAGGAGGTGTGCTGGTGTGGGGGTGCTTTGCTGGTGACACTGTCTGTGATTTATTTAGGATTCAAGGCACACTTTACCAGCATGGCTACCACAGCATTCTGCAGCGATACGCCATCCCATCTGGTTTGCGCTTAGTGGGACTATCTTTAGTTTTTCAACAAGACAATGACCCAAACACATCTCCAGGCTGTGTAAGGTCTATTTGACAAAGAAGGAGAGTTATGGAGTGCTGCATCAGATGACCTGGCCTCCACAATCACCCGAACTCAACCCAATTGACATGGTTTGGGATGAGTTGGACTGCAGAGTGAAGGAAAAGCAGTGCTCAGTATATGTGGGAAATCCTTCAAGCCTGTTGGAAAAGCATTCCAGGTGAAGCTGGTTGAGAGAATGCCAAGTGTTGTGCAAAGCTGTCATCAAGGCAAAGGGTGGCTACTTTGAAGAATCTAAAATATATTTAGATTTGTTTACTACTTAATTCCATATGTGTTATTTCATAGTTTTGATGTCTTCACTATTATTCTACAATGTAGAAAATGGTTGTAAAAATTAAGAAAAACTCTTGAATGAGTAGGTGTGTCCAAACTTTTGACTGGTACTGTACATTGTTACGTCATGCCAATAAAACAATTTGAATTGAAAAGAAATTGAGCGAGAGAGCTCATGTCTGTCAGCACGACTGCCCACCATGTTGCTGTCCCCAGTCCACCTGGCCGTGCTGCTGCTCCAGTTTCAACTGTTCTGCCTGTGGTTATTATTATTTGACCATGCTGGCCATGTTCTGCTATAATCTCCACCCGGCACAGCCAGAAGAGGACTGGCCACCCCACATAGCCTGTTTCCTCTCTAGGTTTCTTCCTATGTTCTGGCCTTTCTAGGGAGTTTTTCCTAGCCACCGTGCTTCTACACCTGCATTGCTTGCTGTTTGGGGTTTTAGTCTGGGTTTCTGTACAGCACTTTGAGATATCAGCTGATGTAAGAAGGGCTATATAAATAAATTTGATTTGATTTTGATTACTATACCAGTACCTCATGCACAGTCACACTCACTGCCCACCTGTTAACATTATGTGTGAGAGCAGCACACGGCTGGCTGACTGGCTGGCTGATTGGTTGACTGGCTGATTGGCTGGCTGATTGGATGACTGACAGATTGGCTGACTGACTGGCTGGCTGGCTGGCTGGCTGACTGGCAGCACAGTGATACAAATCACACCCACCCTTCTCTAGCCTGATCTATTGTAAAAAATAAATAAGATTCAAATGAAATAGTATTGAAAGGACTGAATCCCCAAAATAATGTCTTTCCCATCCATCCATGCACTCGGTGTGAGGATGGCCCTCAGGGATTTTCCTCTGACAGGAAGCTCCAAGGCTGGTTCAGTGACAACCACTGTTTGTGTTGAAGGACAAGGCATGGAGATGTTTGCGTGTTAATGTACTGTATATGTGGAAGGTTGGTATTTTACTGTATATTGTGGATGTGTGTGGAAGGTTGGTATTGTACTGTATATTGTGGAAGGTTGTTAATGTACTGTATATTGTGGAAGGTTGTTAATGTACTGTATATTGTGGATGTGTGTGGAAGGTTGTTAATGTACTGTATATTGTGGAAAGTTTAATGCACTAGATAGTGTGGAAGGTTTTTAATGTACTGGATAGTGTGGAAGGTTTTTAATGTACTGGATATTGTGTGGAAGGTTGAAGACTGGCTTTTCGCTCCACTTTGCAAATGTCCTCTTCTGTTTTGTGTGTGTGTGTGTGTGTGTGTGTGTGTGTGTGTGTGTGTGTGTGTGTGTGTGTGTGTGTGTGTGTGTGTGTGTGTGTGTGTGTGTGTGTGTGTGTGTGTGTGTGTGTGTGTGTGTGTGTGTGTGTGTGTGTTTTTTTTTCAGGGCTGCAGAGGAGCTGTAAGATGGATGAAAGGCTAAAACACTAGTTTACCAGGATCAGAGTCAGTCACACACAGAGAGACATGGATGGCAGGCAGGAAGGAAGGAAGGCAGCATTCCAGGGTCTTAGCCTCTCAATTCATATAAGTTGAGATGGGATGTAAAGGTTGGATATGAAGTTTGGGTTTCAGCACGATAGGAAGACTCATAGCCTGCTAACGAAGCATTTCAGATGGTTCACTGAAGACTTCCTGAGGCTGTTTCAGTGTTGTTAGCTTAACTACACTTTAGCCTTCAAAAGGGGTTTTAACCCACATAAAGGGGTGCATGGCTAGCGAGTAATACATGCTATAACATGCTAATGTCATACTAAAGACACTACACACAGAGACAGTTCCCCTAAACAGGAGTTTCCTGGTCGTCAACCTCCCTCCCACCTGATTGGATGTTATGTCATGACTAATGAATTCACAGAGATGCTGTGAAGAGATGCATCATGGGGACTGGTGGTATTTAGAGACATTTACAGATGATTAGGCTGAGCTCTCAAGCACAGCTGGGAATCTACCTCTGCTAATCACACGCCAATAAACTTTGGTTCGACACATACATACGCACTCTCGAATGAGAGATGACATACATTATTGGCTCTGGCAGCGACATTAAGCAGATAAGTCCCGGTAATATGCAGATCTGGTGACATGACGAACACCACAAGCTGGGACTGATTGTCCCCTTTCTATCTGACACCACTAGCTGTGACTGATTGTCCCCTTTCTATCTAACACCACTAGCTGTGACTGATTGTCCCTTTCTATCTAACACCACTAGCTGTGACTGATTGTCCCCTTTCTATCTAACACCACTAGCTGTGACTGATTGTCCCCTTTCTATCTAACACCACTAGCTGTGACTGATTGTCCCTTTCTATCTAACACCACTAGCTGTGACTGATTGTCCCCGATCTTTCTAACACCACTAGCTGTGACTGATTGTCCCTTTCTATCTAACACCACTAGCTGTGACTGATTGTCCCTTTCTATCTGACACCACTAGCTGTGACTGATTGTCCCTTTCTAACACCACTAGCTGTGACTGATTGTCCCCTTTCTATCTGACACCACTAGCTGTGACTGATTGTCCCCTTTCTATCTAACACCACTAGCTGTGACTGATTGTCCCTTTCTATCTGACACCACTAGCTGTGACTGATTGTCCCCTTTCTATCTAACACCACTAGCTGTGACTGATTGTCCCCTTTCTATCTAACACCACTAGCTGTGACTGATTGTCTCTTTCTATCTAACACCACTAGCTGTGACTGATTGTCCCTTTCTATCTAACACCACTAGCTGTGACTGATTGTCTCTTTCTATCTAACACCACTAGCTGTGACTGATTGTCCCCTATCTTTCTAACACCACTAGCTGTGACTGATTGTCCCTTTCTATCTAACACCACTAGCTGTGACTGATTGTCTCTTTCTATCTAACACCACTAGCTGTGACTGATTGTCCCCTATCTTTCTAACACCACTAGCTGTGACTGATTGTCCCCTTTCTATCTAACACCACTAGCTGTGACTGATTGTCCCTTTCTATCTGACACCACTAGCTGTGACTGATTGTCCCTTTCTATCTAACACCACTAGCTGTGACTGATTGTCCCTTTCTATCTAACACCACTAGCTGTGACTGATTGTCCCTTTCTATCTAACACCACTAGCTGTGACTGATTGTCCCTTTCTATCTAACACCACTAGCTGTGACTGATTGTCCCTTTCTATCTAACACCACTAGCTGTGACTGATTGTCCCTTTCTATCTAACACCACTAGCTGTGACTGATTGTCCCTTTCTATCTAACACCACTAGCTGTGACTGATTGTCCTTCACCAACGGTCCCTTTCCATCTCACCAACAGTAATGAACATTTCACAACATATTAAGTTGTGAAGGAAACACCTCTGGAGCTCATGTAGTGACAGAACGTATTGTATGTCATATTGTATAGTACAAACAGTCCGAAATACTTACAATACTGTCATAATTGTTGCATCATACAGGTTTCATAAAACTACAGTTGTGTAGTGACTGTTTTCAGGATGAAACATTTCAGCCACTCTAATGTAAAATGAGACCACTGGTTTTGAAGAGGGGTAGAAAACCTGTTTTCAGAATGAAACATTTCAGCTACTCTAATGTAAAATGAGACCACTGGTTTTGAAGAGGGGTAGAAAACCTGTTTTCAGAATGAAACATTTCAGCCACTCTAATGTAAAATGAGGCCACTGGTTTTGAAGAGGGGTAGAAAACCTGTTTTCAGAATGAAACACATTTCAGCCACTCTAATGTAAAATGAGGCCACTGTTTTTTTGCATTTTTAATAACAAATATTCACAAAAACCACGAGTGCCAAATCCATTCCTATTTTCAGCCCTAGTTTCACTTCCTGTCCCTCTGAGTAATCACAGAGGAGAACGTGCATAGTACCACTCCAACCCAGCCTCCAGGGACTAATAAGGAAACAGACATACACTGCATGAATATATTACTATTTGATCATACAGTTGTAGCTCTCAGGTTATAGTTCTCAGGTTATAGTTCTCAGGGTGTATCTCTCAGGTTATAGCTCTCAGGTTATAGCTCTCAGGTTATAGCTCTCAGGTTATAGTTCTCAGGTTATAGCTCTCAGGTTATAGTTTTCAGGTTGTAGCTCTCAGGTTATAGCTCTCAGGTTATAGTTCTCAGGGTGTAGCTCTCAGGTTATAGTTCTCAGGTTATATCTCTCAGGTTATAGTTCTCAGGGTGTAGCTCTCAGGTTATAGCTCTCAGGTTATAGTTCTCAGGGTGTAGCTCTCAGGTTATAGTTCTCAGGGTGTAGCTGTCAGGTTATAGCTCTCAGGTTATAGTTCTCAGGGTGTATCTCTCAGGTTGTATCTCTCAGGTTATAGTTCTCATGGTGTATCTCTCAGGTTATAGTTTTCATGGTGTATCTCACGTTGTAGCTCTCAGGTTATAGTTCTCAGGGTGTATCTCTCAGGTTGTAGCTCTCAGGTTATAGTTCTCAGGTTATAGTTCTCAGGGTGTATCTCTCAGGTTGTAGCTCTCAGGTTATAGTTCTCAGGGTGTATCTCTCAGGTTGTAGCTCTCAGGTTATAGTTCTCAGGTTGTAGCTCTCAGGTTATAGTTCTCAGGGTGTATCTCTCAGGTTGTAGCTCTCAGGTTATAGTTCTCAGGGTGTATCTCTCAGGTTATAGTTCTCAGGGTGTATCTCTCAGGTTGTAGCTCTCAGGTTATAATTCTCAGGTTATAGTTCTCAGGGTGTATCTCTCAGGTTATAGTTCTCAGGGTGTATCTCTCAGGTTATAGTGCTCAGGTTATAGCTCTCATGTTATATTTCTCAGGGTGTATCTCTCAGGTTATAGCTCTCAGGTTATAGTTCTCAGGTTGTATCTCTCAGGTTATAGTTCTCAGGTTATAGTTCTCAGGTTATTGCTCTCAGGTTATAATTCTCAGGGTGTATCTCTCAGGTTATAGCTCTCAGGTTATAGTTCTCAGGTTGTAGCTCTCAGGTTATAGTTCTCAGGGTGAAGCTCTCAGGTTATAGCTCTCAGGTTATAGTTCTCAGGTTGTAGCTCTTAGGTTATAGTTCTCAGGGTGTATCTCTCAGGTTGTAGCTCTCAGGTTATAGTTCTCAGGGTGTAGCTCTCAGGGTGTAGCTCTCAGGTTATAGCTCTCATGTTATAGTTCTCAGGGTGTAGCTCTCGGGGTGTAGCTCTCAGGTTATAGTTCTCAGGGTGTATCTCTCAGGTTGTAGCTCTCAGGTTATAGTTATCAGGGTGTATCTCTCAGGTTGTAGCTCTCAGGTTATAGTTCTCAGGTTGTAGCTCTCAGGCTATAGTTCTCAGGTTGTAGCTCTCAGGTTGTAGCTCTCTGGGTGTATCTCTCAGGTTGTAGCTCTCAGGTTATAGCTCTCATGTTATAGTTCTCAGGGTGTAGCTCTCTGGGTGTATCTCTCAGGTTGTAGCTCTCAGGTTATAGCTCTCATGTTATAGTTCTCAGGGTGTAGCTCTCGGGTGTAGCTCTCAGGCTATAGTTCTCAGGGTGTATCTCTCAGGCTATAGTTCTCAGGTTGTAGCTCTCAGGTTATAGTTCTCGGGGTGTAGCTCTCGGGGTGTAGCTCTCGGGGTGTAGCTCTCGGGGTGTAGCTCTAAGGTTGAAACTCTCAGGTTGGGTTCAAGCCCACCTCTGAAGTGGTGTCAACCATTTCCCCATCCCTAGGGAACACAGCTGATTAAACTAACTGCATTCTGAACTGAAGATCATGATTAGCTGATTATTGAAGTCAGGTGTGTTAGCTGGGGCAAAAGTGTGACACCAATCAGGCCCTGGAGGACTGGAGTTGCCCATCCCTGTCCTAGGTTCTCTGGGTAATTCCCTTGGTAATCCCTTGGTTCTGGGTCAGTGTGGACAGAGCAGTCTCTCTGTCTGTTCAATAATTCATACTTCCTACACAAGCAGTCAGGTAGCTCCTCTCAAGACAGAGCATCTAGAACGGCTGTTAAAACAGTGTCTACCAGGACTAGACTGCATACAGTATCTACCAGGACTAGACTACATACAGTATCTACCAGGACTAGACTACATACAGTACAGTATCTACCAGGACTGGACTACCTACAGTATCTACCAGGACTGGACTACCTACAGTATCTACCAGGACTAGACTACCTAGAGTATCTACCAGGACTAGACTACATACAGTATCTACCAGGACTAGACTACATACAGTATCTACCAGGACTAGACTATATACAGTATCTACCAGGACTAGACTATATACAGTATCTACCAGGACTAGACTATATACAGTATCTACCAGGACTAGACTACATACAGTATCTACCAGGACTAGACTACAGTACAGTATCTACCAGGAACTAGACTACATACAGTGTCTACCAGGACTAGACTACATACAGTACAGTATCTACCAGGACTAGACTATATACAGTATCTACCAGGACTAGACTACATACAGTATCTACCAGGACTAGACTACATACAGTATCTACCAGGACTAGACTACATACAGTATCTACCAGGACTAGACTATATACAGTATCTACCAGGACTAGACTACATACAGTATCTACCAGGACTAGACTATATACAGTATCTACCAGGACTAGACTACATACTTCCTGTTTATTATTAATGACCTATATAGAAAACCTGTTTTCAGAATGAAACATTTCAGCCACTCTAATGTAAAATGAGGCCACTGTTTTTTTTGCATTTTTAAGAACAAATATTCACAAAAACCACGAGTGCCAAATCCATTCCTATTTTCAGCCCTAGTTTCACTTCCTGTCCCTCTGAGTAATCACAGAGGAGAACGTGCATAGTACCACTCCAACCCAGCCTCCAGGGACTAATAAGGAAACAGACATACACTGCATGAATATATTACTATTTGATCATACAGTTGTAGCTCTCAGGTTATAGTTCTCAGGTTATAGTTCTCAGGGTGTATCTCTCAGGTTATAGCTCTCAGGTTATAGCTCTCAGGTTGTAGCTCTCAGGTTATAGCTCTCAGGTTATAGTTCCCAGGGTGTAGCTCTCAGGTTATAGTTCTCAGGTTATAGTTCTCAGGTTATAGCGCTCAGGGTGTAGCTGTCAGGTTATAGTTCTCAGGTTATAGTTCTCAGGTTGTAGCTCTCAGGTTATAGTTCTCAGGGTGTATCTCTCAGGGTGTATCTCTCAGGTTATAGTTCTCTGGGTGTATCTCTCAGGTTATAGCTCTCAGGGTGTATCTCTCAGGTTATAGCTCTCAGGTTGTAGCTCTCAGGTTATAGTTCTCAGGGTGTAGCTCTCAGGTTATAGTTCTCAGGATGTAGTATCTCTCAGGTTATAGTTCTCAGGATGTAGCTCTCAGGTTATAGTTCTCAGGGTGTATCTCAGGTTGTAGCTCTCAGGTTATATTTCTCAGGTTGTAGCTCTCAGGTTATAGTTCTCAGGGTGTAGCTCTCGGGGTGTAGTTCTCAGGTTGTAGCTCTCAGGTTATAGTTCTCGGGGTGTAGCTCTCAGGTTATATTTCTCGGGGTGTAGCTCTCGGGTTATAGCTCTCAGGTTGTAGCTCTCAGGTTGGAGCTCTCAGGTTGGAGCTCTCAGGTTATAGTTCTCAGGGTGTAGCTCTCGGGTGTAGCTCTCGGGGTGTAGCTCTCGGGGTGTAGCTCTCAGGTTGAAACTCTCAGGTTGGGTTCAAGCCCACCTCTGAAGTGGTGTCAACCATTTCCCCCATCCCTAGGGAACACAGCTGATTAAACTAACCGCATTCTGAACTAAAGATCATGATTAGGTGATTATTGGAGTCAGGTGTGTTAGCTGGGACAAAAGTGTGACACCAATCAGGCCCTGGAGGACTGGAGTTGCCCATCCCTGTCCTAGGTTCTCTGGGTAATTCCCTTGGTAATCCCTTGGTTCTGGGTCAGTGTGGACAGGGCAGTCTCTCTGTCTGTTCAATAATTCATACTTCCTACACAAGCAGTCAGGTAGCTCCTCTCAAGACAGAGCATCTAGAACGGCTGTTAAAACAGTGTCTACCAGGACTAGACTGCATACAGTATCTACCAGGACTAGACTATATACAGTATCTACCAGGACTAGACTACATACAGTACAGTATCTACCAGGACTAGACTACATACAGTATCTACCAGGACTAGACTACATACAGTATCTACCAGGACTAGACTAAATACAGTATCTACCAGGACTAGACTACATACAGTATCTACCAGGACTAGACTACATACAGTATCTACCAGGACTAGACTAAATACAGTATCTACCAGGACTAGACTATATACAGTATCTACCAGGACTAGACTATATACAGTATCTACCAGGACTAGACTATATACAGTATCTACCAGGACTAGACTAAATACAGTATCTACCAGGACTAGACTATATACAGTATCTACCAGGACTAGACTACATACAGTATCTACCAGGACTAGACTAAAGTACAGTATCTACCAGGACTAGACTATATACAGTATCTACCAGGACTAGACTACATACAGTATCTACCAGGACTAGACTAAATACAGTATCTACCAGGACTAGACTATATACAGTATCTACCAGGACTAGACTACAGTACAGTATCTACCAGGACTAGACTATATACAGTATCTACCAGGACTAGACTACATACAGTACAGTATCTACCAGGACTAGACTACATACAGTACAGTATCTACCAGGACTAGACTACATACAGTACAGTATCTACCAGGACTAGACTATATACAGTATCTACCAGGACTGGACAACAGTACAGTGTCTACCAGGACTAGACTATATACAGTATCTACCAGGACTAGACTACATACAGTATCTACCAGGACCTGACTATATACAGTATCTACCAGGACTAGACTACATACAGTACAGTATCTATCAGGACTAGACTACAGTACAGTGTCTACCAGGACTAGACTATATACAGTATCTACCAGGACTGGACAACAGTACAGTATCTACCAGGACTGACTACAGTACAGTATCTACCAGGACTGGACAACAGTACAGTATCTACCAGTACTAGACTACAGTACAGTATCTACCAGGACAAGACTACATACAGTATCTACCAGGACTAGACTACATTCAGTATCTACCAGGACTAGACTACATACAGTATCTACCAGGACTAGACTACATACAGATATATATATATATATGATATATATATATATATATATATATATATATATATATATATATATATATATATATATATATATATATATATATATATATATACATGTATATAGAGGATGACAGGTACAAGTAGAGTAGAGTTATTAATAAAATATATTATAAACATATCTTGTGTAATTTCCATTGTTGTATGTTGTTGAATCAACAGCTGGCCATCACGGTCTAGCTGGTGTTGGTGAGGAAAGTGTCTGGCAGAGAGATTCACAGTCAAAGTGCGTCTCTATATACCAGGTACATGTAGAGTAGATGACAGGTACATGTAGAGTAGATGACAGGTACATGTAGAGTAGAGGATGACAAGTACATGTAGAGGATGACAGGTACATGTAGAGGATGACCGGTACATGTAGAGGATGACCGGTACATGTAGAGTAGAGGATGACAAGTACATGTAGAGGATGACCGGTACATGTAGAGTATGACAAGTACATGTAGAGGATGACAGGTACATGTAGAGGATGACAGGTACATGTAGAGTAGAGGATGACAAGTACATGTAGAGGATGACAGCTACATGTAGAGGATGACCGGTACATGTAGAGTAGAGGATGACAGGTACATGTAGACACACATGACAGGTACATGTAGAGGATGACAGGTACATGTAGAGTAGAGGATACAGGTACATGTAGGGATGACCTATTTAGGGATGACAGCTACATGTAGAGTATGACAGCTACATGTAGGTTTTACAGCTACATGTAGAGGATGACAGCAGAGGATGACAGGTACGTGTAGAGGATGACAGGTTTAGAGGCTGACCTACATGTAGAGTATGACAGCTATGTGTAGAGTATGACTCTTCCTGTTTATTATCACATTACTTCTCAGACTGTTAATTCACTGTTTATTATTAATGACCTATATTAACTATAACCCCTGTCTAATTTACACTTCCTGTTTATTATTAATGACCTATATTAACTATAACCCCTGTAATGTACACTTCCTGTTTATTATTAATGACCTATATTAACTATAACCCCTGTCTAATACACTTCCTGTTTATTATTAATGACCTATATTAACTATAACCCTGTAATGTACACTTCCTGTTTATTATTATGACCTATATTAACTATAACCCTGTAATGTACACTTCCTGTTTTTATTAATTCAACTATAACTATAATGTACACTATTAACCCCTATAACCCCTGTCTAATGTACACTTCCTGTTTATTATTAATGACCTATATTAACTATAACCCTGTCTAATGTACACTTCCTGTTTATTATTAATGACCTATATTAACTATAACCCCTGTAATGTACACTTCCTGTTTATTATTAATGACCTATATTAACTATAACCCCTGTCTAATGTACACTTCCTGTTTATTATTAATGACCTATATTAACTATAACCCTGTAATGTACACTTCCTGTTTATTATTAATGACCTATATTAACTATAACCCCTGTCTAATTTACACTTCCTGTTTATTATTAATGACCTATATTAACTATAACCCCTGTAATGTTACACTTCCTGTTTATTATTAATGACCTATATTAACTATAACCCCTGTAATGTACACTTCCTGTTTATTATTAATGATCTATATTAACTATAACCCCTGTCTAATTTACACTTCCTGTTTATTATTACATTACTTCTCAGACTGTTAATTCACTGTTTATTATTAATGACCTATATTAACTATAACCCATGTAATGTACACTTCCTGTTTATTATTAATGACCTATATTAACTATAACCTTGTAATGTACACTTCCTGTTTATTATTAATGACCTATATTAACTATAACCCCTGTAATCTACACTTCCTGTTTATTATTAATGACCTATATTAACTATAACCCTGTAATGTACACTTCCTGTTTATTATTAATGACCTATATTAACTATAACCCCTGTAATGTACACTTCCTGTTTATTATTAATGACCTATATTAACTATAACCCCTGTCTAATTTATACTTCCTGTTTATTATTAATGACCTATATTAACTATAACCCTGTAATTTACACTTCCTGTTTATTATTAATGACCTATATTAACTATAACCACTGTAATGTACACTTCCTGTTTATTATTAATGACCTATATTAACTATAACCCCTGTCTAATGTACACTTCCTGTTTATTATTAATGACCTATATTAACTATAACCCCTGTAATGTACACTTCCTGTTTATTATTAATGACCTATATTAACTATAACCCTGTCTAATGTACACTTCCTGTTTATTATTAATTATCTATATTAACTATAACCCTGTAATGTACACTTCCTGTTTATTATTAATGATCTATATTAACTATAACCCCTGTAATGTACACTTCCTGTTTATTATTAATGACCTATATTAACTATAACCCCTGTAATGTACACTTCCTGTTTATTATTAATGACCTATATTAACTATAACCCCTGTAATGTACACTTCCTGTTTATTATTAATGACCTATATTAACTATAACCCTGTAATGTACACTTCCTGTTTATTATTAATGACCTATATTAACTATAACCCCTGTAATGTACACTTCCTGTTTATTATTAATGACCTATATTAACTATAACCCCTGTAATGTACACTTCCTGTTTATTATTAATTACCTATATTAACTATAACCCCTGTCTAATGTACACTTCCTGTTTATTATTACATTACTTCTCAGACTGTTAATTCACTGTTTATTATTAATGACCTATATTAACTATAACCCCTGTAATGTACACTTCCTGTTTATTATTAATGACCTATATTAACTATAACCACTGTAATGTACACTTCCTGTTTATTATTAATGACCTATATTAACTATAACCCCTGTAATGTACACTTCCTGTTTATTATTAATGACCTATATTAACTATAACCCTGTAATGTACACTTCCTGTTTATTATTAATGACCTATATTAACTATAACCCCTGTCTAATGTACACTTCCTGTTTATTATTAATGACCTATATTAACTATAACCCCTGTAATGTACACTTCCTGTTTATTATTAATGACCTATATTAACTATAACCCTGTAATGTACACTTCCTGTTTATTATTAATGACCTATATTAACTATAACCCCTGTCTAATGTACACTTCCTGTTTATTATTAATGACCTATATTAACTATAACCCCTGTAATGTACACTTCCTGTTTATTATTAATGACCTATATTAACTATAACCCCTGTCTAATGTACACTTCCTGTTTATTATTAATGACCTATATTAACTATAACCCCTGTAATGTACACTTCCTGTTTATTATTAATGACCTATATTAACTATAACCCCTGTAATGTACACTTCCTGTTTATTATTAATTACCTATATTAACTATAACCCCTGTCTAATGTACACTTCCTGTTTATTATTACATTACTTCTCAGACTGTTAATTCACTGTTTATTATTAATGACCTATATTAACTATAACCCCTGTAATGTACACTTCCTGTTTATTATTAATGACCTATATTAACTATAACCCTGTCTAATGTACACTTCCTGTTTATTATTAATGACCTATATTAACTATAACCCCTGTAATGTACACTTCCTGTTTATTATTAATGATCTATATTAACTATAACCCCTGTCTAATGTACACTTCCTGTTTATTATTAATGACCTATATTAACTATAACCCTGTAATGTACACTTCCTGTTTATTATTAATGACCTATATTAACTATAACCCTGTAATGTACACTTCCTGTTTATTATTAATGACCTATATTAACTATAACCCCTGTAATGTACACTTCCTGTTTATTATTAATGACCTATATTAACTATAACCCCTGTCTAATGTAATTATTACATTACTTCTCAGACTGTTAATTCACTGTTTATTATTAATGACCTATATTAACTATAACCCCTGTAATGTACACTTCCTGTTTATTATTAATGACCTATATTAACTATAACCCTGTTAATGTACACTTCCTGTTTATTATTAATGACCTATATTAACTATAACCCCTGTAATGTACACTTCCTGTTTATTATTAATGACCTATATTAACTATAACCCCTGTAATGTACACTTCCTGTTTATTATTAATGACCTATATTAACTATAACCCCTGTAATGTACACTTCCTGTTTATTATTAATGACCTATATTAACTATAACCCTGTCTAATGTACACTTCCTGTTTATTATTAATGACCTATATTAACTATAACCCTGTCTAATTACACTTCCTGTTTATTATTAATGACCTATATTAACTATAACCCTGTAATGTACACTTCCTGTTTATTATTAATGACCTATATTAACTATAACCCTGTCTAATGTACACTTCCTGTTTATTATTAATGACCTATATTAACTATAACCCTGTAATGTACACTTCCTGTTTATTATTAATGACCTATATTAACTATAACCCCTGTCTAATGTACACTTCCTGTTTATTATTAATGATCTATATTAACTATAACCCTGTAATGTACACTTCCTGTTTATTATTAATGACCTATATTAACTATAACCCTGTCTAATGTACACTTCCTGTTTATTATTAATGACCTATATTAACTATAACCCTGTAATGTACACTTCCTGTTTATTATTAATGACCTATATTAACTATAACCCCTGTAATGTACACTTCCTGTTTATTATTAATGACCTATATTAACTATAACCCCTGTAATGTACACTTCCTGTTTATTATTAATGACCTATATTAACTATAACCCCTGTAATGTACACTTCCTGTTTATTATTAATGACCTATATTAACTATAACCCCTGTAATGTACACTTCCTGTTTATTATTAATGACCTATATTAACTATAACCCCTGTAATGTACACTTCCTGTTTATTATTAATGACCTATATTAACTATAACCCTGTCTAATGTACACTTCCTGTTTATTATTAATTACCTATATTAACTATAACCCCTGTCTAATGTACACTTCCTGTTTATTATTAATGATCTATATTAACTATAACCCCTGTAATGTACACTTCCTGTTTATTATTAATGACCTATATTAACTATAACCCCTGTCTAATGTACACTTCCTGTTTATTATTAATTACCTATATTAACTATAACCCCTGTAATGTACACTTCCTGTTTATTATTAATGATCTATATTAACTATAACCCTGTAATGTACACTTCCTGTTTATTATTAATGACCTATATTAACTATAACCCCTGTCTAATGTACACTTCCTGTTTATTATTAATTACCTATATTAACTATAACCCTGTAATGTACACTTCCTGTTTACACTATAACCCTGTAATGTACACTTCCTGTTTATTAATAACCTATATTAACTATAACCCCTGTTTAATGTACACTTCACTGTTTATTATTAATGACCTATATTAACTATAACCCCTGTAATGTACACTTCCTGTTTATTATTAATGACCTATATTAACTATAACCCCTGTAATGTACACTTCCTGTTTATTATTAATGACCTATATTAACTATAACCCTGTAATGCACCCCTGTTTAATTAATGACCTATATTATTAATGTTATTAACCCCTGTCTAATGTACACTTCCTGTTTATTATTAATGACCTATATTAACTATAACCCTGTAATGTACACTTCCTGTTTATTATTAATGACCTATATTAACTATAACCCCTGTAATGTACACTTCCTGTTTATTATTAATGACCTATATTAACTATAACCCCTGTCTAATGTACACTTCCTGTTTATTATTAATGACCTATATTAACTATAACCCTGTAATGTACACTTCCTGTTTATTATTAATGACCTATATTAACTATAACCCTGTAATGTACACTTCCTGTTTATTATTAATGACCTATATTAACTATAACCCCTGTAATGTACACTTCCTGTTTATTATTAATGACCTATATTAACTATAACCCTGTAATGTACACTTTCCTGTTTATTATTAATGACCTATATTAACTATAACCCCTGTAATGTACACTTCCTGTTTATTATTAATGACCTATATTAACTATAACCCCTGTAATGTACACTTCCTGTTTATTATTAATGACCTATATTAACTATAACCCCTGTAATGTACACTTCCTGTTTATTATTAATGACCTATATTAACTATAACCCCTGTAATGTACACTTCCTGTTTATTATTAATGACCTATATTAACTATAACCCTGTAATGTACACTTCCTGTTTATTATTAATGACCTATATTAACTATAACCCCTGTAATGTACACTTCCTGTTTATTATTAATGATCTATATTAACTATAACCCCTGTAATGTACACTTCCTGTTTATTATTAATGACCTATATTAACTATAACCCCTGTAATGTACACTTCCTGTTTATTATTAATGACCTATATTAACTATAACCCCTGTAATGTACACTTCCTGTTTATTATTAATGACCTATATTAACTATAACCCCTGTAATGTACACTTCCTGTTTATTATTAATGACCTATATTAACTATAACCCCTGTAATGTACACTTCCTGTTTATTATTAATGACCTATATTAACTATAACCCCTGTAATGTACACTTCCTGTTTATTATTAATGACCTATATTAACTATAACCCCTGTAATGTACACTTCCTGTTTATTATTAATGACCTATATTAACTATAACCCTGTAATGTACACTTCCTGTTTATTATTAATGACCTATATTAACTATAACCCCTGTAATGTACACTTCCTGTTTATTATTAATGACCTATATTAACTATAACCCCTGTAATGTACACTTCCTGTTTATTATTAATGATCTATATTAACTATAACCCCTGTAATGTACACTTCCTGTTTATTATTAATGACCTATATTAACTATAACCCCTGTAATGTACACTTCCTGTTTATTATTAATGACCTATATTAACTATAACCCCTGTAATGTACACTTCCTGTTTATTATTAATGACCTATATTAACTATAACCCCTGTAATGTACACTTCCTGTTTATTATTAATGACCTATATTAACTATAACCCTGTAATGTACACTTCCTGTTTATTATTAATGACCTATATTAACTATAACCCTGTAATGTACACTTCCTGTTTATTATTAATGATCTATATTAACTATAACCCCTGTAATGTACACTTCCTGTTTATTATTAATGACCTATATTAACTATAACCCCTGTAATGTACACTTCCTGTTTATTATTAATGACCTATATTAACTATAACCCCTGTAATGTACACTTCCTGTTTATTATTAATGACCTATATTAACTATAACCCCTGTAATGTACACTTCCTGTTTATTATTAATGACCTATATTAACTATAACCCCTGTAATGTACACTTCCTGTTTATTATTAATGACCTATATTAACTATAACCCCTGTAATGTACACTTCCTGTTTATTATTAATGACCTATATTAACTATAACCCTGTAATGTACACTTCCTGTTTATTATTAATGACCTATATTAACTATAACCCCTGTAATGTACACTTCCTGTTTATTATTAATGACCTATATTAACTATAACCCCTGTAATGTACACTTCCTGTTTATTATTAATGACCTATATTAACTATAACCCTGTAATGTACACTTCCTGTTTATTATTAATGACCTATATTAACTATAACCCCTGTAATGTACACTTCCTGTTTATTATTAATGACCTATATTAACTATAACCCCTGTAATGTACACTTCCTGTTTATTATTAATGACCTATATTAACTATAACCCCTGTAATGTACACTTCCTGTTTATTATTAATGACCTATATTAACTATAACCCCTGTAATGTACACTTCCTGTTTATTATTAATGATCTATATTAACTATAACCCCTGTAATGTACACTTCCTGTTTATTATTAATGACCTATATTAACTATAACCCCTGTAATGTACACTTCCTGTTTATTATTAATGACCTATATTAACTATAACCCCTGTAATGTACACTTCCTGTTTATTATTAATGACCTATATTAACTATAACCCCTGTAATGTACACTTCCTGTTTATTATTAATGACCTATATTAACTATAACCCTGTAATGTACACTTCCTGTTTATTATTAATGATCTATATTAACTATAACCCCTGTAATGTACACTTCCTGTTTATTATTAATGACCTATATTAACTATAACCCCTGTAATGTACACTCCTGTTTATTATTAATGACCTATATTAACTATAACCCTGTAATGTACACTTCCTGTTTATTATTAATGACCTATATTAACTATAACCCTGTAATGTACACTTCCTGTTTATTATTAATGACCTATATTAACTATAACCCTGTAATGTACACTTCCTGTTTATTATTAATGACCTATATTAACTATAACCCCTGTAATGTACACTTCCTGTTTATTATTAATGACCTATATTAACTATAACCCTGTAATGTACACTTCCTGTTTATTATTAATGACCTATATTAACTATAACCCTGTAATGTACACTTCCTGTTTATTATTAATGACCTATATTAACTATAACCCCTGTAATGTACACTTCCTGTTTATTATTAATGACCTATATTAACTATAACCCCTGTAATGTACACTTCCTGTTTATTATTAATGACCTATATTAACTATAACCCCTGTAATGTACACTTCCTGTTTATTATTAATGACCTATATTAACTATAACCCCTGTAATGTACACTTCCTGTTTATTATTAATGACCTATATTAACTATAACCCCTGTAATGTACACTTCCTGTTTATTATTAATGACCTATATTAACTATAACCCCTGTAATGTACACTTCCTGTTTATTATTAATGACCTATATTAACTATAACCCCTGTAATGTACACTTCCTGTTTATTATTAATGACCTATATTAACTATAACCCCTGTAATGTACACTTCCTGTTTATTATTAATGACCTATATTAACTATAACCCCTGTAATGTACACTTCCTGTTTATTATTAATGACCTATATTAACTATAACCCCTGTAATGTACACTTCCTGTTTATTATTAATGACCTATATTAACTATAACCCCTGTAATTACACTTCCTGTTTATTATTAATGACCTATATTAACTATAACCCCTGTAATGTACACTTCCTGTTTATTATTAATGACCTATATTAACTATAACCCCTGTAATGTACACTTCCTGTTTATTATTAATGACCTATATTAACTATAACCCCTGTAATGTACACTTCCTGTTTATTATTAATGACCTATATTAACTATAACCCTGTAATGTACACTTCCCTACACTTAACCCTGTAATGTACACTTCCTGTTTATTATTAATGACCTATATTAACTATAACCCCTGTAATGTACACTTCCTGTTTATTATTAATGACCTATATTAACTATAACCCCTGTAATGTACACTTCCTGTTTATTATTAATGACCTATATTAACTATAACCCCTGTAATGTACACTTCCTGTTTATTATTAATGACCTATATTAACTATAACCCCTGTAATGTACACTTCCTGTTTATTATTAATGACCTATATTAACTATAACCCTGTAATGTACACTTCCTGTTTATTATTAATGACCTATATTAACTATAACCCTGTAATGTACACTTCCTGTTTATTATTAATGACCTATATTAACTATAACCCCTGTAATGTACACTTCCTGTTTATTATTAATGACCTATATTAACTATAACCCCTGTAATGTACACTTCCTGTTTATTATTAATGACCTTCCTATTAACTATAACCCCTAGTAATGTACACTTCCTGTTTATTATTAATGACCTTATTAACCCTTAATGTACACTTCCTGTTTATATTAATGACCTATAACCCCCTGTAATGTACACTTCCTGTTTATTATTAATGACCTATATTAACTATAACCCCTGTAATGTACACTTCCTGTTTATTATTAATGACCTATATTAACTATAACCCCTGTAATGTACACTTCCTGTTTATTATTAATGACCTATATTAACTATAACCCCTGTAATGTACACTTCCTGTTTATTATTAATGAACTATAACCCCTGTAATGTACACTTCCTGTTTATTAACTATTAACTATAACCCCTGTAATGTACACTTCCTGTTTATTATTAATGACCTATATTAACTATAACCCCTGTAATGTACACTTCCTGTTTATTATTAATGACCTATATTAACTATAACCCCTGTAATGTACACTTCCTGTTTATTATTAATGACCTATATTAACTATAACCCCTGTAATGTACACTTCCTGTTTATTATTAATGACCTATATTAACTATAACCCCTGTAATGTACACTTCCTGTTTATTATTAATGATCTATATTAACTATAACCCCTGTAATGTACACTTCCTGTTTATTATTAATGACCTATATTAACTATAACCCCTGTAATGTACACTTCCTGTTTATTATTAATGACCTATATTAACTATAACCCCTGTAATGTACACTTCCTGTTTATTATTAATGACCTATATTAACTATAACCCCTGTAATGTACACTTCCTGTTTATTATTAATGACCTATATTAACTATAACCCCTGTAATGTACACTTCCTGTTTATTATTAATGACCTATATTAACTATAACCCCTGTAATGTACACTTCCTGTTTATTATTAATGACCTATATTAACTATAACCCTGTAATGTACACTTCCTGTTTATTATTAATGACCTATATTAACTATAACCCCTGTAATGTACACTTCCTGTTTATTATTAATGACCTATATTAACTATAACCCCTGTAATGTACACTTCCTGTTTATTATTAATGACCTATATTAACTATAACCCCTGTAATTTACACTTCCTGTTTATTATTAATGACCTATATTAACTATAACCCCTGTAATGTACACTTCCTGTTTATTATTAATGACCTATATTAACTATAACCCCTGTAATGTACACTTCCTGTTTATTATTAATGACCTATATTAACTATAACCCTGTAATTTACACTTCCTGTTTATTATTAATGACCTATATTAACTATAACCCCTGTAATGTACACTTCCTGTTTATTATTAATGACCTATATTAACTATAACCCCTGTAATGTACACTTCCTGTTTATTATTAATGACCTATATTAACTATAACCCCTGTAATGTACACTTCCTGTTTATTATTAATGACCTATATTAACTATAACCCCTGTAATGTACACTTCCTGTTTATTATTAATGACCTATATTAACTATAACCCCTGTAATGTACACTTCCTGTTTATTATTAATGACCTATATTAACTATAACCCCTGTAATGTACACTTCCTGTTTATTATTAATGACCTATATTAACTATAACCCCTGTAATGTACACTTCCTGTTTATTATTAATGACCTATATTAACTATAACCCCTGTAATGTACACTTCCTGTTTATTATTAATGACCTATATTAACTATAACCCCTGTAATGTACACTTCCTGTTTATTATTAATGACCTATATTAACTATAACCCCTGTAATGTACACTTCCTGTTTATTATTAATGACCTATATTAACTATAACCCCTGTAATGTACACTTCCTGTTTATTATTAATGACCTATATTAACTATAGCCCCTGTAATGTACACTTCCTGTTTATTATTAATGACCTATATTAACTATAACCCCTTCATACTCTTCATATAATATTATGCATAACAACGGCGGCGTTGGTGGGAGAACTATAGACACTTCATATAATATACACAGTGGAGGTGATGGAAACATGGCTGTAACAGCCTCAGCATTGTTTGTTTCCAGGAGGAGGAGGGAGGAGGAGGAGAGAGAGAGAGAGAGAGAGAGAGAGAGAGAGAGAGAGAGAGAGAGAGAGAGAGAGAGAGAGAGAGAGAGAGAGAGCTGTTGCCATACCTCCATCCCCCAGTGGGATACCTCTGTTAACGCTGACAGCAGGGTCTGAATCATCTAGGATGGGAGGAGAGGGGTTGGGTGTGGAGGGATCACAAATGGCAACGGGCCGGATGGTTTGATAGGGCTTGACGGACCAGAGAGGTCAAGTGGCAGCTGAACTATAACCTCTGAGGCTGACCCCTCTCAGCCTGTTCTCTCAGTGATCACTCAGCCCAGAGACTGTCCTGTCAGTGATCACTCAGCCCAGAGACTGTCCTGTCAGTGATTCGTCAGCCCAGAGACAGTCAGCCCAGAGACAGTCAGCCCAGAGACAGTCAGCCCAGAGACCGTCAGCCCAGAGACAGTCAGCCCAGAGACCGTCAGCCCAGAGACCGTCAGCCCAGAGACCGTCAGCCCAGAGACCGTCAGCCCAGAGACCGTCAGCCCAGAGACAGTCAGCCCAGAGACCGTCAGCCCAGAGACAGTCAGCCCAGAGACCGTCAGCCCAGAGACCGTCAGCCCAGAGACAGTCAGCCCAGAGACAGTCAGCCCAGAGACAGTCAGCCCAGAGACAGTCAGCCCAGAGACCGTCAGCCCAGAGACAGTCAGCCCAGAGACAGTCAGCCCAGAGACCGTCAGCCCAGAGACAGTCAGCCCAGAGACAGTCAGCCCAGAGACCGTCAGCCCAGAGACCGTCAGCCCAGAGACAGTCAGCCCAGAGACCGTCAGCCCAGAGACAGTCAGCCCAGAGACCGTCAGCCCAGAGACAGTCAGCCCAGAGACCGTCAGCCCAGAGACCATCAGCCCAGAGACCGTCAGCCCAGAGACCGTCAGCTCAGAGACAGTCAGCCCAGAGACAGTCAGCCCAGAGACAGTCAGCCCAGAGACCGTCAGCCCAGAGACAGTCAGACCAGAGACAGTCAGCCCACAGACCGTCAGCCCAGAGACAGTCAGCCCAGAGACAGTCAGCCCAGAGACAGTCAGCCCAGAGACAGTCAGCCCAGAGACCGTCAGCCCAGAGACAGTCAGCCCAGAGACAGTCAGCCCAGAGACCGTCAGCCCAGAGACCGTCAGCCCAGAGACCGTCAGCCCAGAGACCGTCAGCCCAGAGACCGTCAGCCCAGAGACAGTCAGCCCAGAGACCATCAGCCCAGAGACCATCAGCCCAGAGACAGCTGTGTGTTGATGTTCTGTGTATAACATTAGTGTGTTCAGGCTATAGAATACAGTGTGACTATGAGATACTTTTTGAAATGCCTTCCTCTGTCACTTCAGCTTGACACAATAACAATGTTGTTTTGGCGTCCGGCCCGGAGACACAGAACTGCTTGACTTACCTATCACAATAACAATGCAGCAAACGGAGAATGGAGGAGCATTACAGAGGATGTAGGCTGACAGACACAGCAGCTACCAGTTACTGAACAGTACTGTGAAGTCAAGTCAGGACAGATGACTGTGTTACTGATACAGAAAAGGAAACTGACTGACAACACATTTCACAGGCTTTTCTAGGGTCTCACTACTCCAAAACGTACACACACACACACACACACACACACACACACACACACACACACACACACACACACACACACACACACACACACACACACACACACACACACACACACACACACACACACACACACACACACACACACACACACACACACACACACACACGTCAAACTCTTGGTCCCTGGTTAACTACAGGGCTTTATGGTCCCTGGTTAACCACAGGGCTTTATGATCCCTGGTTAACTACAGGGCTTTATGATCCCTGGTTAACACAGGGCTTTATGGTCCCTGGTTAACTACAGGGCTTTATGGTCCCTGGTTAACTACAGGGCTTTATGGTCCCTGGTTAACTACAGGGCTTTATGATCCCTGGTTAACCACAGGGCTTTATGATCCCTGGTTAACTACAGGGCTTTATGATCCCTGGTTAACTACAGGGCTTTATGATCCCTGGTTAACTACAGGGCTTTATGGTCCCTGGTTAAACACTCCCTCTTCCTCCCTCCCCCCCCCCCCCTCCCTCCCTCCCTCCCTCCCCCTCCCTCCCTCCCTCTCTCCTTCCCTCCCTCCCTCCCTCCTTCCCTCTCTCCCTCCCTCCCTCCTCTTCCTCCCCTCCCTCCCTAGTTGACGGAGGAAAACTAAACTCTCTCTGGGACTCAGTCTCCATGCTACTCTAATGGGTGCTAGTCTAGACAGATACAGTTCCAGACACTCCTTAGAAAGTGTAATATTTACTCCAAACACTTTGCTGCAGAAGGTACAGTAGGCGCTTGATAAAGTGCAGTGTGTCTGATGATTAGGTTTAGTGGGGATGTTGGGCACACACACACACACACACACTCTCTCTCTATATATCCCTCAGTATTGGCTTGGTCTTCTATCACCTGTTTCCACCACGTGTAACCTGGTCAGACAGTGAGGAAGTGAGCCTGCCCTCTACTGGTGGCTGAGTGTAACTACACTCAGTGTCACTACTTGGTGTTGTAGTGTTGTAAGACATTATTAACAATGTAATGATACCTTCATCATACACCAGCTGTTGTAGTGCAGAGAAACAAGATAATACCTTCATCAATGTCTGTTGTAGTGCAGAGAAACCAGATAATACCTTCATCAATATCTGTTGTAGTGCAGAGAAACCAGATAATACCTTCATCAATGTCTGTTGTAGTGCAGAGAAACCAGATAATACCTTCATCAATGTCTGTTGTAGTGCAGAGAAACCAGATAATACCTTCATCAATGTCTGTTGTAGTGCAGAGAAACAAGATAATACCTTCATCAATGTCTGTTGTAGTGCAGAGAAACCAGATAATACCTTCATCAATGTCTGTTGTAGTGCAGAGAAACCAGATAATACCTTCATCAATGTCTGTTGTAGTGCAGAGAAACCAGATAATACCTTCATCAATGTCTGTTGTAGTGCAGAGAAACCAGATAATACCTTCATCATAACCAAGCTGTTGTAGTGCAGAGAAACCAGATAATACCTTCATCAATGTCTGTTGTAGTGCAGAGAAACCAGATAATACCTTCATCAATGTCTGTTGTAGTGCAGAGAAACCAGATAATACCTTCATCATAACCCAGCTGTTGTAGTGCAGAGAAACAAGATAATACCTTCATCAATGTCTGTTGTAGTGCAGAGAAACCAGATAATACCTTCATCAATGTCTGTTGTAGTGCAGAGAAACAAGATAATACCTTCATCCTACACCAGCTGTTGTAGTGTAGAGAAACCAGATAATACCTTCATCAATATCTGTTGTAGTGCAGAGAAACCAGATAATACCTTCATCAATATCTGTTGTAGTGCAGAGAAACCAGATAATACCTTCATCAATGTCTGTTGTAGTGCAGAGAAACCAGATAATACCTTCATCAATGTCTGTTGTAGTGCAGAGAAACCACATAATACCTTCATCAATGTCTGTTGTAGTGCAGAGAAACCAGATAATACCTTCATCACAACCCAGCTGTTGTAGTGCAGAGAAACCAGATAATACCTTCATCAATGTCTGTTGTAGTGCAGAGAAACCAGATAATACCTTCATCAATGTCTGTTGTAGTGCAGAGAAACAAGCTTGTTGCCTAAAAAACAGATTTTGGTGTAAAGAGAGCCAACTGTAGTTTATAACCTCAAGGTCCAGACAACGATCCTCAATACTCTAGTCTGGCAGTCCTGTCTGAATTCTTGGAGACTTGGTCATGAGATTCTTATAGATTGTAAGACAGTGTAGTCTATTTAGTCATCTCAGTAGCCAACTGCTGAGGCTGAGCTGCAAGACAGACATGGTCTGTTGATGAATAAGAGGTTGGATGAATTCACTATCTTTAACATCATTCATTCTCTCTCTATCAGCAGCTTCCAGCTGTGAGGGTGACAGTCCATGTAAGGTACACTGGTGGAGGTTCATCATACTGTGTCTGTCTGTCTGGTCTGTCTTGTCTGTCTTGCCTGCCTGCACCACTGAGCCAACATTGAATAACTAGGAACAATATTCTAGCCTGCTACCGGTTTTATCAGCTGAATTTAGGCTCTGTCTTTAGATATGTAGTCTATCACATCAGAATGTCTGTGTTGACTTGTCCCATCCAGCTAAGAGGATGGATGTCTGCTTTCCAACAAGCCAACAAAAACGGAGGAGGGCTCCACTGGTAACACCATACTGCCCTACCAAGCAAAAAGGCAGTAATTGTCATTTTTGCTAGAATTAAAAGACATGCTTAATCATGTGGACAAGTATCCTGTCTCTATTGTGTTGTGTTCAGGATAAAATAGGGGTCATGTTGACAGTAACTGTATAAAGTTACTATGAAACCAACGTAAATAAAAGCTATTTTTCTCAGTTTCACGCTATGAGCAGTTACTGCCTTTTTGCTTGGTAGGGCAGTATAATTGTCTGAAGTCAAACAATAGGCTGCTATTCTTGTAAACATTCACATATAACAGGCTATTTATAGACATTCATTTCTCCTTCCAACCAGGGAGTGAGAGGAGAGCACAGCTAAGCACATGGAGAACCCAGAGAATGGTGAGACATCGACGGGCTTTAAGTAAGGCTACTTACAGTGACACCATCCCAAGTGGCAGCACCAGTGGAGCTTGAAGCACTTCCCATGGCTGTGTGTGGCGCAGATGGACAGTCCGTCGCACGGGAGAAAGTCCGGTCTCCCCGCGCAGCTCCGGGCCAACGCCTGCGCCTCGTCCAACTTCTCGCTCTTCCGTCCGCCCGACGCGGCCATCGCGTAGCGCACACCCCAGGATCAAACGCACGCCATGTAACCCATCAGAGAACGCAGCTTTAGCCCACCAGCCAAAAATGGTCTGGAATTTCGGTTTTGGTCTCAAAACCTCAGCAAACGCCAAATGTCTATCCAGGGAGGAAACTCCAAAGCGTGACGCAAACGAGTTAAATGTGGCCCCGTTGTAGCCCCCCCCAAGCAGCAACGAGAGAATCAAAATGCGATGAAAGTTCCAGTTCCAAGAATACGATTGACAGCTTGTTTTACGTAAACATCTGGATCTCCAGCCGCTGGAATGATTTTCTGTAAACGTCGACGAGGTTATCTCAGCCAGAGAGATTTCCGTGGCGTATCCCGTGTCAGGCTTTCATTTGATATAGCCAGCCTTCTATCAGCCTGACAAGAGACTCCCCTGTCTGTTGATGAACCCCTCGCCGTTTCCTTCCTCTTAGGCTATCCCCTCCTCCTCCTCTCTCTCTCTCTCTCTCTCTCTCTCTCCAGTTCGGTTCAGCCACAAAGGAAGTCCGATATTTGGTCTATTGTCCTCATTTCTGGCTGTAATAGCCTTTCCTCCGAAATCATAACTGATTCAGATGAAAGTAATCATGTAAACAAAGCCTATAATTTGAATCGGAAGCAACCTTTTTCAAGATAAATATAGGTCATTCTGTTAACGAATCCTTTATTTTTTTAAATTAATTTAAACTTTATTTAACTAGGCCAATCAGTAAAGAAAAAAAATCGTATTTACAATGACGGCCTACCAAAAGGTGAAACAAAATATAGAACAAAACACACATCATGATCAGAGAGACACCACAACACTACATAAAGAGAGACACCACAACACTACATAAAGAGAGACACCACAACACTACATAAAGAGAGACACCACAACACTACATAAAGAGAGACACCACAACACTACATAAAGAGAGACACCACAACACTACATAAAGAGAGACACCACAACACTACATAAAGAGAGACACCACAACACTACATAAAGAGAGACACCACAACACTACATAAAGAGAGACACCACAACACTACATAAAGAGAGACACCACAACACTACATAAAGAGAGACACCACAACACTACATAAAGAGAGACACCACAACACTACATAAAGAGAGACACCACAACACTACATAAAGAGAGACACCACAACATTACCAAAGAGAGACACCACAACACTACATAAAGAGAGACACCACAACACTACAAGAGAGACATAAAGAGAGACACCACAACACTACATAAAGAGAGACACCACAACACTACATAAAGAGAGACACCACAACACTACATAAAGAGAGACACCACAACACTACATAAAGAGAGACACCACAACACTACATAAAGAGAGACACCACAATCCTACATAAAAGAGAGACACCACAATCCTACATAAAGAGAGACACCACAACACTACATAAAGAGAGACACCACAACACTACATAAAGAGAGACACCACAATCCTACATAAAGAGAGACACCACAACCTACATAAAGAGAGACACCACAACACTACATAAAGAGAGACACCACAATCCTACATAAAGAGAGACACCACAATCCTACATAAAGAGAGACACCACAATCCTACATAAAGAGAGACACCACAATCCTACATAAAGAGAGACACCACAATCCTACATAAAGAGAGACACCACAATCCTACATAAAGAGAGACACCACAATCCTACATAAAGAGAGACCTGAGATAACCAATCCTACATAGCATGGCAGCAACACATAACACTAGCATAAAGAGAGACACCACAATCCTACATGGTAAGAGAGACAAAACAATCCTACATTGTTGGGACACCACAATCAGCTACAAAGGACAAGAAGGTAGAGACAACAGTACAGTATATTAAGAAGCAGCCACAACTGTCAGAAACAGTGTCCATGATTGAGTCACCACAATGAAGAGATGGAGATAAAACTGTTCAGTTTGAGTGTTTTTGCACCACAATCCAGTCACATAG
This sequence comes from Oncorhynchus keta, assembly GCF_023373465.1. Classification (NCBI taxonomy): domain Eukaryota; kingdom Metazoa; phylum Chordata; class Actinopteri; order Salmoniformes; family Salmonidae; genus Oncorhynchus; species Oncorhynchus keta. Next base: position 11,039 of record NW_026277194.1, on the reverse strand, counting down.
AGGAGCGACACCACAGATGTGTGTGCTTTGGGGACCTTTAACAGAATGTGACACCACAACGGATGTTGTATGTGGAGGATGAGATAACAGTAGCATGGCAGCAACACATACAGCATAGGGGGGAGTAGCAACACAACATGACAACAACATGGTAGCAGGCCTACAGTAGGGGGAGTGACCACGGTAGACAACAAGGTACAGTAAGGACAAGCAGGGGGAGAGACAACAGTAGGGGGAAACAGGTTATGATTGCAGCCACAACTGATCAGAACAGTCTCCAGTTGAGTCCTAATGAAGAGATGGAGATAAAACTGTTCAGTTTGAGTGTTTTTGGCCTTCCAGTCACTAGAGGAGCGACCCAGAGATGTGTGTGCTTTGGGGACCTTTAACAGAATGTGACTGGCAGAACGGATGTTGTATGTGGAGGATGAGGGCTGCAGTAGGGGGGAGTGAGGCCTACAGTAGGGGGAGTGAGGCCTACAGTAGGGGGGAGTGAGGCCTACAGTAGGGGGAGTGAGGCCTACGTAGGGGGAGTGAGGCCTACAGTAGGGGGAGTGAGGCCTACAGTAGGGGGAGTGAGGCCTACAGTAGGGGGAGTGAGGCCTACAGTAGGGGGTAGGGGGAGGGTAGGGGGAGTGAGGCCTACAGTAGGGGGAGTGAGGCCTACAGTAGGGGGAGTGAGGCCTACAGTAGGGGGGAGTGAGGCCTACAGTAAGAGTGTTTTATAAATAGTATCAACCAGTGGGTCTTGCCACGGGTCTACAGAGATGACCAGTTTAGAGAAGAGTATAGTTTACAGGGCTCCCAAGTGGCACAGCGGTCTGAGGCACTGTATTTCAGTGCTTGACAGGTCACTACAGACACCCTGGTTCGAATCCAGGCTGTATCACAAACAGCCGGGATTGGGAGGCCCATAGAGTGGCAGACAATTGGCCCAGCGTCGTCCGGGTTTGGCCGGCGTAGGCCATCATTGTAAATAAGAATTTGTTCTTGCCTAGTTAAATAAAGGTTGAATTTAAATATATATATATATAGATATATACTGCAGTCATGTGTCCTTTAATTAAGGAGCATTGGTGGCAAATCTGATGTCCGAGTGGTGAAGAACATCTGGCCGCTTCCCTTTTTCATTTCACCCTGAAATTCCAGGTAATAAGAACTCCAAAATAATATATATAACAGTCAAAAGTCTGGACACATCTACTAATTCCAGGGTTTTACTTTATTTTTGACTATTTTCAACATTGTAGAATAAAACAATCTAAATACATCTCCCGGAGTGTGTAACGCTGTCATCAAGGCAAAGGGCGGCTACTTTGAAGAATCTCAAATATAAAATATATTTGGATTTGTTTAATTTTGGTTACTACATGATTCCATGTGTGTTATTTCATAGTTTTGATGTCTTCACTATTATTCTACAATGTAGATAAATAGTAAAAATAAAGGAAACCCCTGGAATGATTAGGTGTCCAACCTTGTGACTGGTTCTGTATATATATATATATATATATATATATATATATATATATATTACTATGTCATTTCATTGAGAGTAATTAAATGCTGAAATCCTTTATTTCCAGTAATAATGAAAAATACTACTACTACTACACACATGCACACACACACACATAGCATAGAGTGAGCCATTAATTCATTAAAGGGCCATTTATAATAACATAAATAAAAGGTAGCAACAGAAATGCTGTGTTCAAGCCAGCATGATTTAAGAAACATGAAAGAGACCAGTGGAAGAAACCCTCAAAGGAATAGAAAGGAGATCTGGCCAATATTCTGCTACTGCTCTGTGCTTCAGAAGGCTTCCTTGTACTGTATCATATTCATATCACATGATTTCCCTGTGTGTGTGTGTGTGTGTGTGTGTGTGTGTGTGTGTGTGTGTGTGTGTGTGTGTGTGTGTGTGTGTGTGTGTGTGTGTGTGTGTGTGTGTGTCCCCTTCCCACCACACATCTGATGATCTGTTTATTTTAATATATATATATTTTTTTGTAGTTCACAAATCTTCTGGTTTCTGTAATATTTATTTATTAATATTATTTTATTCACAAAACAAAACACAGGAATTAACAAGAAAATACTAAAACATACCAAAAATATCAATCTAATAATTTTTTAATGATAATTGTAGTGCAGTTGTATTAACGCTGAAAATATCTTATTATAAAAATAGCTGGGGATAATGTCTTAACCAGATAATTATATTCAATCAAAAATATGTGTCATTTTGGTATAGAATTCTGGAATTTTTGCTTGTGTATAAAGTATTTGGAAACAAGAATTTTAAAAAATTCAATTGTCTTGTTATCATTGCAATAGTAACATATTATATACTTCATGTCAAAAACATGGGTAGTGTTCATAATGGTAAATAAGTATTCTGCAAGGTTTTCACAAAATGATGACATACATTTACATTCAAAGAACAAGTGAAGACACAGACATCACAGAAGACACAGACATCACAGAAGACACAGACATCACAGAAGACACAGACATCATCAATAGCCACACATTCGGACAACGTAGAATTACATGGATGTATCTTATGTAGAATTTTAAAATACACTTCCTTAAATTTGTTTGGTAAACAATATTTGTAAAGCCTTAAAACTTCTTTGGGAACAGGGGGCAGTATTGAGTAGCTTGGATGAATAAGGTGCCCAGAGTAAACTGCCTGCTACTCAGGCCCAGAAGCTAGAATATGTATATATTATTAGATTCGGATAGAAAGCACTATAAAGTTTCCAAAACTGTTAAAATAATGTCTGTGAGTATAACTGAACTCCTATGGCAGGCAAAAACCTGAGAAAAATCCAACCAGGAAGTGGGAAATCTGAGGTTTGTAGTTTTTTAAGTGATTGCCTATCCAATATACTGTGCCTATGGGGTCAGATTGCACTTCCTAAGGATTCCAATAGATGTCAACAGTCTTTAGAACGTTGTTTCAGGCTTCTACTGTGAAAGTGGAGTGAATAAGAGCGGTCTGGCTGAAAGCCTTTAGCTAAGTCTAGCGTGCAGCTGTAAGCACGAGCTCCTTTCTAATGACAAAGGAATTGTCTGGTTGGAATATTATTGAAGATTTATGATAAAAACATCCTAAATATTGATTATATACATCGTTTGACATGTTTCTACGAACTGTGATGGAACTTTTGGACTTTTCGTCTGGACATAGTGCCCGCGCCTTGTGCATTTGGATTAGTGAACTAAACGTGATAAATAAAAAGGAGGTATTTGAACATAAAGATGAACTTTATCGAACATGTATTGTCTAACATGGAGACCTGGAAGTGCCATCAGATGAAGATCATCAAAGGTAAGTGATTAATTTTAAGGCTATTTCTGACTTTTGTGACACCTCTCCTTGGTTGGAAAATGGCTGTATGGTTTTCTGTGGCTAGGCGCTGACCTAACATAATTGCATCGTGTGCTTTCACCGTAAAGCTTTTTTGAAATCTGACACAGTGGTTGCATTAAGGAGAAGTTTATCTTTAATCGTATGTTTAACACTTGTATCTTTCATCAATGTTTATGAGGAGTATTTCTGATGTGGCTCTATGCACTTTCACCGGATGTTTGTTTGAGACAATGCATTTCTGAACATACCGCACCAATTTCAAATGAGGTTTTTGGACATAAAGATTAACTTTATCGAACAAAACACACATTTATTGTCTAACATGGTGGAGTCCTGGGAGTGCCATCCGGTGAAGATCATCAAAGGTTAGTGATTCATTTTAACGCTATTTCTGTCTTTTGTGACACCTCTCCTTCTTTGGAAAATGGCTGTATGGTTTTCTGTGGCTAGGCGCTGACCTAACATAATCGCAAGGTGTGCTTTCGCCGTAATGCCTTTTTGAAATCAGACACTGTGGCTGGATTAACAAAAAGTTTACCTTTAAAATGGTGTATAATACTTGTATGTTTTGAGGAATTTAAATGATGAGATTTCTGTTGTTTTGAATTTGGCGCCATGCAATTTCACTGGCTGTTGGCGAGGTGGGACGCTATCGTCCCACATATCCCAGAGAGGTTTTAAACAAGCTTTTTGTTCCAAACAATGTCAGGAATAAGCATGTTTCATAAACATTTTCCTCTAGGTTGTAAGTTGATTCTGTGAATGGAGAATTTGTCTTATATATTTATTACAACAAGATTTCTCAAATAAGCCCATGCCTTCCAATCTGACTTCTGGATAAGCTATGTGATCATTACCAAAGATAAGATGAGTTTTCATTAGTGTAGTTAGACCCCTGGGAACGGCTCTGATCACAGAAATAAACTCTCTGAAAGGTATTGGAAACTCTTTCAATGTTATAAATTGTTCATATGTAAGAATATTACCCCTGTTGTCAATATTCCTCTCATGCCAGCTGGGGTAGAACAACAAGACTTATTCCTTACAGTTATGTCTGAATTATTCCACAAAAGAGCTTTATGTGGGGACAAACTGAGCAGGAAACATTTTCCAGGCCATTAAAGCTTGTTGGTGAAACCTAGCCAATTTAGCTGGTAATCTTCCAGAAATATATTTAAGTTTCAGTAAAAATTGAAGACCTACCAACTTATTAAACACATTATTCAATATGGTATTTCATTCCAAATCAGTATTGATCAAACATCTTTTCAACCAGTTGATCTTGAAAGTGTTATTTATGTCAACAAAATCCAACACTTCCACACCTCCTTCAGCTCTTTTATTAGGGAGGACTGACTCTTTTAGTTTGTGAGACTTCTTTTTCCAGATGAAGTCAAGAAAGGGCTTGTTGATCTCTTTGCAAGTAGAGGGATTTACAAATAAATATAATGAGGGGTACACAAAGTCCCTCTGCCTTGGACAGAATCACTCTCCCAAGTATAGAAAGAGCCCTTTGGAGCCAATTATAACATTTATTTATTTTCTTAATTCTAGGAGAGAAATGTCTATGTTGTCTGACAGATGTATTCCTAAATATTTAACACAATCCTTTACAGGAATATTTAATAATTCTTTATCATCAGAGTCATATGAACATACGATTTCACGTTTAGAAACATTCCGTTTTAATCCTGATGCAATAGAGAATGCAGTAATCGCATTAAGGACAACCTGGTCTTTGTCTCTTAACAAAAGAGTAGTATCATCAGCCAGTTGGGACATGTTGATTTCTCTGTTAAAAATGGTTAAACCACACAGATTTGCATTATTCAGAATATCTAGAGATAGAAGTTCCACAACCAAAATGAACCAAAATGGCGAAATCGGGCATCCCTGTCCTACACTTCTGTTGATACTAAACCTCAGTACATCCAAAAGATTCAGTAACACAGAACTATTTATATCTTTGTGAAACATGCGAAGGACTTTGATAAGCCAGACTGTTTAAGTGACCTAAAGAGAAATTCATTTTCAATTGTGTCAAAGGCTTTACAGAAGTCCAGAAATAAGACAACCGCATCTGAGTCAATTGCATCTGAATAATCTATAATGTCTAAGACTAAACGAATGTTAGAGCTGATGTGACGGCCCTTCATAAACCCTGTTTCAGTCTCATTTATAATGGTATCTATTCCTTTCTTTAATCTTTTGGCATAAACCAGAGCAATCAATTTGTAATCCATATTTAATAAAGTAATTGGTCTCCAATTGTCAATGAGAGAAGGGTCTTTAACAGGCTTCGGGATCAGTGAAATAAGGACCTGTTTCATAGTGGAGACCATTTCCCCTTTTAATGCAATCTTCTAGAAACATATTGAAAAATCAGGGTCTTCTAGTAACTATTTCAACTGACAGGCCATCAGGGCCAGGTGATTTCAACTGACAGGCCATCAGGGCCAGGTCAACTGACAGGCCATCAGGGCCAGGTGATTTCAACTGACAGGCCATCAGGGCCAGGTGATTTCAACTGACAGGCCATCAGGGCCAGGTGATTTCATCTGACAGGCCATCAGGGCCAGACAGGCCATCAGTGATTTCAACTGACAGACCATCAGGGCCAGGTGATTTCATCTGACAGGCCATCAGGGCCAGGTGATTTCATCTGACAGACCATCAGGGCCAGGTGATTTCATCTGACAGGCCATCAGGGCCAGGTGATTTCATCTGACAGGCCATCAGGGCCAGGTGATTTCAACTGACAGGCCATCAGGGCCAGGTGATTTCAACTGACAGGCCATCAGGGCCAGGTGATTTCAACTGACAGGCCATCAGTGCCAGGTGATTTCATCTGACAGGCCATCAGGGTGATTTCCCCTTTTTTCATTGAATTCAGAGCCTCTCTAATTTCTTCAATTGAGTGGAAACTGAGTGGAAGTCATCCTCAATTACAGGGACATAACCATTTTCCTGAAATTGTGAGTTGTAAAGGTTTTCATAAAAGGAATTGACAAATGTTGATATTGCAATGGGATCTTTGCATAACACATCATTCATTTTGAGTGCAGTTATAGATTTTCTTTTGTAGTTTATCTTTTTCAAGTGCAAAAAGTAACTAGTGTTTCTTTCTCCCTCTTCAATCCATTTTGCTCTTGACCTGACAGGCTCCCTTTGATCTGTGTAAAAGCAGTTCTAATTCTGTAAAGATTTAAATACAGACTCTTCTTCTTGAGATAGATTATCTTTCTTTAGAAAACTGTCAAGCTTGCTCATCAACTATTTTTTCTCTAGGATCTTTTAAAGTGCAATCAGCTCTTTGGCTTTGTTCTTAAACTCCATCATTCCATGACACATGTATTTTCTTTGGCTAACGATTTGGCTAACGTTTCCAATGACAATAGGATCTTTAAGAAGTGTGCTGTTAAATTTCCAATATCCTCATTTCCTTTTGATTTTTTTAGTAGCTTGTAAATTCAGGGAAATCAAGTGATGATCAGAAAAAGGTCCAACTGATGATCTACAGCTATAACAAATGGTAACAAAACGGATGAATTAGGAATCTGTTTTGTTATTTATAACCCTTAGCATCCGGTGAAATAGCATGAGCATCATCAACACAGAGATCCTTGTATAATGTAATGATAATGGACACTATTTCTGAGGGCTTTGACTCGTTCTAGGAAAAACGATCAGCAGATGCATCAGGTGTTCCATTAAAATCCCGGAAATGATTAGAAAGCCTCTGAGTATTTATTGTTTAAATCCTGTACTTTTCTGGTAAATTGGGTAAAAAAGAGGGTCTTATTTTGAGCATGTGAGTTAAGTCCATACACATACAAATGATAAAAATAGCATTGTCAAGTTTAACTATGATCCATCTCCCGTCCTGTGAAGATGTGGATTCTAGAACATCACCTTTAAAATGTGAAGATGTGGATTCTAGAACATCACCTTTAAACTGAGAAGATGTGGATTCTAGAACGTCACCTTTAAACTGTGAAGATGTGGATTCCTAGAACATCACCTAAACTTGTGAATAAGTGTCAAAGCACCAGCAGAATGGTTTGATCCACAAACTGGAAACAGGGCCATGTGTCTCCCCATTGTGATTTACAATATCTCACATCACTTTCTCACGAATGAGTTTCCTGAAGAAGGACAAAATCTGCGTTACTGCTTTTACAAGATAAATAAAATAAGTCTTTCCTTTTAGTAAGATCTCTCAAACCCGAGCATTCAGATAACGATATTGAGTGAGTTGAAAATAAAGTAGTAAAGGTGAACAATAAAGCAAACATTGAAGCAGAGGATTACTCTGACGGAAAACTACCCTCAGCTGAGGTAGCGGTGGTAAACAGAATAACAAATCTCTTTTTCTCCCTATTTTAGTTGGCAAGTGTTCATAAATTGTAGTTTGCACGGTGCATTAACTCATGGCAGTACATTAAATGTACTTTTGTCAGTACTCACAGTTCCAGTATGGTTTTATGTCAACAGAGTTACCCAGTAATCATTCTTCCTTCGATAAACGCGCGTGGGCACTTGAACCCAGCCTTCTTTTCCCTCTCGTTGTGCCTTCTGTATAGCGGCCACAGTTTCTCCCTGGCAGTCTGATCTCGCTATCAGAACCTCTTTGATGCGGGGAGCTTCTTCTCGTCCAGAAACTTGTTCCCCATGGCCATTCTCCAGATGTTTGTCCCCAGCGCTCTAGGCGACCAGTTTTGATAGCCTTTAGCCGCACCCTCATACTACTCCTCCTCTGTTCCGCGTTGATGTGGAGGTAAACCCAGGCCCTGCATGTCCCCAGGCACTCTCATTTGTTGACTTCTGTGATCGAAAAAGCCTTGGTTTCATGCATGTCAACATCAGAAGCCTCCTCCTAAGTTTGTTTTTACTTACTGCTTTAGCACACTCTGCTAACCATGAAGTCCTTGCCGTTTCTGAATCCTGGCTCAGGAAGGCCACCAAAAATTCTGAGATTTCCATACCCAACTATAACATTTTTCCGTCAAGATAGAACTGCCAAAGGGGAGGTTGCAGTCTACTGCAGAGATAGCCTGCAAAGTAATGTCATACTTTCCAGGTCCATACTCAAACAGGTCGAACTACTAATTAAAAAAATGACTCTCTCCAGAAATAAGTCTCTCACTGTTGCCGCATGCTACCGACCCCCCTCAGCTCCCAGCTGTGACCGACCCCCCTCAGCTCCCAGCTGTGACCGACCCCCCTCAGCTCCCAGCTGTGACCTGGACACCATTTGTGAATTGATCGCCCCCCATCTAGCTTCAGAGTTTGTTCTGTTAGGTGACCTAAATTCTTCAGCTCATTCTCACACATCTCATTATGTTGGGATTCTTCAGCTCATTCTCACACATCTCATTATGTTGGGATTCTTCAGCTCATTCTCACACATCTCATTATGTTGGGATTCTTCAGCTCATTCTCACACAGCTCATTATGTTGGGATTCTTCAGCTCATTCTCACACAGCTCATTATGTTGGGATTCTTCAGCTCATTCTCACACAGCTGATTATGTTGAGATTCTTCAGCTCATTCTCTTGGCTCATTATGTTGGGATTCTTCAGCTCATTCTCACAGCTCATTATGTTGGGATTCTTCAGCTCATTCTGCACAGCTCATTATGTTGGGATTCTTCCAGCTCATTCTCACACAGCTCATTATGTTGGGATTCTTCAGCTCATTCTCACACAGCTCATTATGTTGGGATTCTTCAGCTCATTCTCACACAGCTCATTATGTTTATGTTTCTTCAGATCTAGGAACGTAATCTTTTCCTTGTTCTCGCTCACAATTTTGTGAAGCTGATTGACTGTTTCTGACAAATGATCGATCTTCTTTGATGTTTCTTTGGTGGCCCGCTCTATGTTGGACACGTTGGAGGCGTGGTCTTGTTTAGTAGACAGGGACTGGATTTTTAATTGGGGTCTGGGGTAAGGGGTTTCCAGGTTTTTCATCCTGGTCAGGTCTATTCTTTCTCTTAGTTGAGCTCGCGGCATCTTGTTGCTGCTCTGGCTCTCAAGTTGTAGCTACTTCTACATGCCTGCCGTCTTCTGTGAGACTTGGATATTCAAGTCTACTGTTTGTCTTCCTGTCCTGTTCTTTTCCATTCAACTTGACAAAAACAAACTCTAAGCTTATGTCCATGTCGCTAAAACAAGTTCTAGTTAGTTTATTTCAACGTTGATAATAAATATTAGATGTTAACCACCTAACCTTATAAATGTTTGCTTTGACAAGCGAGAAAACACTACCTCTCACAGCGACGCCATCTTGGCTCTTCACATCTGATGATCTGTCTGACACCCCTATCCAGCTGTCATGACCTCTAGATTCAACCCACTAAGGCTCCGCCTCCTGCCCAAAGGCCTCGATGCCATTGGTGGAGCTCTCTTGTCCTGTGATACAAATGATCGGATTAGTTTTTTGTTTGAATCCTATAGTTTGAGTTTGGATCTAGTTTGGTGTTGATCTAGGAGACACAGAGAGGTGGGATGAGGTTGGACTAGGCCCATTATCTAGTTTGGTGTTGATCTATGGAGACACAGAGAGGTGGACTGAGGTTGGACTAGGACTACATTATCTAGTTTGGTGTTGATCTATGGAGACACAGAGAGGTGGACTGAGGTTGGACTAGGCTACATTATCTAGTTTGGTGTTGATCATGGAGACAGAGAGGTGGACTGAGGTTGGACTAGACTACATTATCTAGTTTGGTGTTGATCTATGGAGACACAGAGAGGTGGACTGAGGTTGGACTAGGCTACATTATCTAGTTTGGTGTTGATCTATGGAGACACAGAGGTGGACTGAGGTTGAACTAGACTACATTATCTAGTTTGGTGTTGATCTATGGAGACAGAGAGAGGTGGACTGAGGTTGAACTAGACTACATTATCTAGTTTGGTGTTGATCTATGGAGACTTGGAGAGGTGGACTAGAGAGTTGGACTAGACTACATTATCTAGTTTGGTGTTGATCTATGGAGACACAGAGAGGTGGACTGAGGTTGGACTAGACTACATTATCTAGTTGGTGTTGATCTGAAGGACACAGAGAGGTGGACTGAGGTTGGACTAGACTACATTATCTAGTTTGGTGTTGATCTATGGAGACACAGAGAGGTGGACTGGTGGACTGACCATTATCTAGTTTGGTGGTTGGACAGAGGTGGACTGAGGTTGGACTAGGCTACATTATCTAGTTTGGTGTTGATCTATGGAGACACAGAGAGGTGGACTGAGGTTGAACTAGACTACATTATCTAGTTTGGTGTTGATCTATGGAGACACAGAGAGGTGGACTGAGGTTGAACTAGACTACATTATCTAGTTTGGTGTTGATCTATGGAGACACAGAGAGGTGGACTGAGGTTGGACTAGACTACATTATCTAGTTTGGTGTTGATCTATGGAGACACAGAGAGGTGGACTGAGGTTGGACTAGACTACATTATCTAGTTTGGTGTTGATCTATAGAGACAGAGAGGTGGACTGAGGTTGGACTAGACTACATTATCTAGTTTGGTGTTGATCTATGGAGACACAGAGAGGTGGACTAAGGTTGGACTAGACTACATTATCTAGTTTGGTGTTGATCTATAGAGACAGAGAGGTGGACTGAGGTTGGACTAGACTACAT
>NW_026277193.1:0-30040 GCF_023373465.1 Oncorhynchus keta | reverse complement strand
TCTGTTGTGGTTTAGTACTGTCTTTATCTGTTGTGGTCTGGTACTGTCTTTATCTGTTGTGGTCTAGTACTGTCTTTATCTGTTGTGGTCTAGTACTGTCTTTATCTGTTGTGGTCTGGTACTGTCTTTATCTGTTGTGGTCTAGTACTGTCTTTATCTGGTGTGGTCTAGTACTGTCTGTCTGTCTTTATCTGTTGTGGTCTAGTACTGTCTTTATCTGTTACTGTCTTTATCTGTTGTGGTCTAGTACTGTCTTTATCTGTTGTGGTCTAGTACTGTCTTTATCTGTTGTGGTCTAGTGGTTGTGGTCTAGTACTGTCTTTATCTGTTGTGGTTTAGTACTGTCTTTATCTGTTGTGGTCTGGTACTGTCTTTATCTGTTGTGGTCTAGTACTGTCTTTATCTGTTGTGGTCTAGTACTGTCTTTATCTGTTGTGGTCTGGTACTGTCTTTATCTGTTGTGGTCTAGTACTGTCTTTATCTGGTGTGGTCTAGTACTGTCTGTCTGTCTTTATCTGTTGTGGTCTAGTACTGTCTTTATCTGTTGTGGTCTAGTACTGTCTTTATCTGTTGTGGTCTAGTACTGTCTTTATCTGGTGTGGTCTAGTACTGTCTGTCTGTCTTTATCTGTCTTTATCTGTTGTGGTCTAGTACTGTCTTTATCTGTTGTGGTCTAGTACTGTCTTTATCTGTTGTGGTCTGGTACTGTCTTTATCTGTTGTGGTCTAGTACTGTCTTTATCTGTTGTGGTCTAGTACTGTCTTTATCTGTTGTGGTCTAGTACTGTCTTTATCTGTTGTGGTCTGTACTGTCTTTATCTGTTGTGGTCTAGTACTGTCTTTTTATCTGTTGTGGTCTAGTACTGTCTTTATCTGTTGTGGTCTAGTACTGTCTTTATCTGTTGTGGTCTGGTACTGTCTTTATCTGTTGTGGTCTGGTACTGTCTTTATCTGTTGTGGTCTAGTACTGTCTTTATCTGTTGTGGTCTAGTACTGTCTTTATCTGTTGTGGTCTAGTACTGTCTTTATCTGTTGTGGTCTGGTACTGTCTTTATCTGTTGTGGTCTAGTACTGTCTTTATCTGTTGTGGTCTAGTACTGTCTTTATCTGTTGTGGTCTGGTACTGTCTTTATCTGTTGTGGTCTGGTACTGTCTTTATCTGTTGTGGTCTAGTACTGTCTTTATCTGTTGTGGTCTGGTACTGTCTTTATCTGTTGTGGTCTAGTACTGTCTTTATCTGTTGTGGTCTGGTACTGTCTTTATCTGTTGTGGTCTGGTACTGTCTTTATCTGTTGTGGTCTAGTACTGTCTTTATCTGTTGTGGTCTAGTACTGTCTTTATCTGTTGTGGTCTAGTACTGTCTTTATCTGTTGTGGTCTGGTACTGTCTTTATCTGTTGTGGTCTGGTACTGTCTTTATCTGTACTGTCTTTATCTGTTGTGGTCTAGTACTGTCTTTATCTGTTGTGGTCTGGTACTGTCTTTATCTGTTGTGGTCTGTACTGTCTTTATCTGTTGTGGTCTAGTACTGTCTTTATCTGTTGTGGTCTAGTACTGTCTTTATCTGTTGTGGTCTAGTACTGTCTTTATCTGTTGTGGTCTACTGTCTTTACTGTTGTGGTCTTTATCTGTTGTGGTCTAGTACTGTCTTTATCTGTTGTGGTCTAGTACTGTCTGTCTTTACCTGTTGTGGTCTAGTACTGTCTTTATCTGTTGTGGTCTAGTACTTTCTTTATCTGTTGTGGTCTGGTACTGTCTGTCTGTCTATCTGTTGTGGTCTAGTACTGTCTTTATCTGTTGTGGTCTAGTACTGTCTTTATCTGTTGTGGTCTAGTACTGTCTTTACCTGTTGTGGTCTAGTACTGTCTTTATATGTTGTGGTCTAGTACTGTCTGTCTTTACCTGTTGTGGTCTAGTACTGTCTTTATCTGTTGTGGTCTAGTACTGTCTTTATCTGTTGTGGTCTAGTACTGTCTTTATCTGTTGTGGTCTAGTACTGTCTTTATCTGTCTAGTACTGTCTTTATCTGTTGTGGTCTAGTACTGTCTTTATCTGTTGTGGTCTAGTACTGTCTTTATCTGTTGTGGTCTAGTACTGTCTTTATCTGTTGTGGTCTAGTACTGTCTTTATCTGTTGTGGTCTAGTACTGTCTTTATCTGTTGTGGTCTAGTACTGTCTATCTGTTGTGGTCTAGGTACTGTCTTTATCTGTTGTGGTCTAGTACTGTCTGTGGTCTGTCTTTATCTGTTGTGGTCTAGTACTGTCTGTCTTTATCTGTTGTGGTCTAGTACTGTCTTTATCTGTTGTGGTCTGGTACTGTCTTTATCTGTTGTGGTCTGGTACTGTCTTTATCTGTTGTGGTCTAGTACTGTCTTTATCTGTTGTGGTCTAGTACTGTCTTTATCTGTTGTGGTCTAGTACTGTCTTTATCTGTTGTGGTTTAGTACTGTCTTTATCTAGTACTGTCTTTATCTGTTGTGGTCTAGTACTGTCTTTATCTGTTGTGGTCTGGTACTGTCTTTATCTGTTGTGGTCTAGTACTGTCTGTCTGTCTTTATCTGTTGTGGTCTAGTACTGTCTTTATCTGTTGTGGTCTAGTACTGTCTTTATCTGTTGTGGTCTAGTACTGTCTTTATCTGTTGTGGTCTGGTACTGTCTTTATCTGTTGTGGTCTGGTACTGTCTTTATCTGTTGTGGTCTGGTACTGTCTTTATCTGTTGTGGTCTAGTACTGTCTTTATCTGTTGTGGTCTAGTACTGTCTTTATCTGTTGTGGTCTAGTACTGTCTTTATCTGTTGTGGTCTAGTATTGTCTATACCTGTTGTGGTCTAGTACTGTCTTTATCTGTTGTGGTCTGGTACTGTCTGTCTGTCTTTATCTGTTGTGGTCTGGTACTGTCTTTATCTGTTGTGGTCTAGTACTGTCTTTACCTGTTGTGGTCTAGTACTGTCTTTATCTGTTGTGGTCTGGTACTGTCTTTATCTGTTGTGGTCTAGTACTGTCTTTATCTGTTGTGGTCTAGTACTGTCTTTATCTGTTGTGGTCTAGTACTGTCTTTATCTGTTGTGGTCTGGTACTGTCTTTATCTGTTGTGGTCTGGTACTGTCTTTATCTGTTGTGGTCTAGTACTGTCTATACCTGTTGTGGTCTAGTACTGTCTGGTACTGTCTTTATCTGTTGTGGTCTAGTACTGTCTTTATCTGTTGTGGTCTGGTACTGTCTTTATCTGTTGTGGTCTTGTACTGTCTTTATCTGTTGTGGTCTAGTACTGTCTTTATCTGTTGTGGTATAGTACTGTCTTTATCTGTTGTGGTCTGGTACTGTCTTTATCTGTTGTGGTCTAGTACTGTCTTTTTGCTAGCTAGCGCCATCTACTGTAAGTGCTGGCTGTCTTCCCAGTGGTCTACTTGGTGTGTGAACTGCTGGCTGTCTTCCCAATGGTCTACTTGGTGTGTGAACTGCTGACTGTCTACTTGGTGTGTGAACTGCTGACTGTCTTCCCAATGGTCTACTTGGTGTGTGAACTGCTGACTGTCTTCCCAATGGTCTACTTGGTGTGAACTGCTGACTGTCTACTTGGTGTGTGAACTGCTGACTGTCTTCCCAGTGGTCTACTTGGTGTGTGAACTGCTGACTGTCTTCCCAATGGTCTACTTGGTGTGTGAACTGCTGACTGTCTACTTGGTGTGTGAACTGCTGACTGTCTTCCCAATGGTCTACTTGGTGTGTGAACTGCTGACTGTCTACTTGGTGTGTGAACTGCTGACTGTCTACTTGGTGTGTGAACTGCTGACTGTCTACTTGGTGTGTGAACTGCTGACTGTCTACCCAGTGGTCTACTTGGTGTGTGAACTGCTGACTGTCTACTTGGTGTGTGAACTGCTGACTGTCTTCCCAGTGGTCTACTTGGTGTGTGAACTGCTGACTGCTCATCATTTGCAGATAGTTGTTGACACATCAACCAGGATCAAGTGGCGGGGCAATTTGTGACTTGTGTTGGTGATCAGTGACTGTATTGGAGTGGTCCCACCTCTACTAGGCAGTCAGCAGTAAGTGTTAGTTCTTCAGTCTCCCTTGGCTTCCCAGCTGTAAGCGGCAGTCATGTTAGTGTTAGTCATGTCATGTTAGTGCCGTTTTGTCGCAAAGACGGTTCTGCCGAGTTATTTGAGGAAGGAAAGAGAGGAAGTCTCCACACCACTCTCTCACTTCAGTATCTTACCTTGTTATTTACACCTAGTCATTTATGTATCCACTGCTAAAGCCACTTTATACCACTCAGCTTCTGCCTCTAACCCTAGGAAACCTTTTTCCACCTTCTCCTTCCTTAATCCTCCCACTCCCTTCTCCCTTTCTGCGGACGACTTTGTCAACCACTTTGAAAAAAAGGTTGACGACACCCTTTCCTCCTCCACTCAGCCTATTGAGTCCACTGGTCTCACTCACACAGAACTACCCTACGCCTTGACCTCTTTCTCCCCTCTCGCTCCAGATGACAGCCTGCGACTAGTGAGGTCTGGCCGCTCGACCCCATCCCCTTCTCTCTTCTCCAAGACAATCTCTGGAGACCTTCTCCCATTCCTCACTTCCCTCATCCCTGACCACTGGCTGCGTACCCTATGACTTCAAAATGGCCAGAGTCACTCCCCTCCTCAAGAAATCAAAACTCGACTCATCTGACGTCTAAAACCACAGACCTTTATCCCTTCTTTCTTTTCTCTCTAAAACACTTGAGCATCTCTGACCGACTCTCTCAGAACGATCTTCTGGACCCTAACCAGTCAGGCCTCAAGATGGGTCACTCAACACGATTCTGCTCTCCTCTGTGTCACAGAGGATCTTCTGGACCCTAACCAGTCAGGCTTCAAGACTGGTCACTCAAACAGTCTCAGGCTCTATCAGATCCTCCTCTCCACCCTCTCAGGGCTGGGTGTCTCAGGCTCTATCAGATCCTCCTCTCCACCCTCTCAGGGCTGGGTGTCTCAGGCTCTATCAAATCCTCCTCTCCACTCTCTCAGGGCTGGGTGTCTCAGGCTCTATCAGATCCTCCTCTCCACCCTCTCAGGGCTAGGTGTCTCAGGCTCTATCAAATCCTCCTCTCCAACCTCTCAGAGCTGGGCTTCTCAGGCTCTATCAGATCCTCCTCTCCACCCTCTTAGGGCTGGGTGTCTCAGGTTCTATCAGATCCTCCTCTCCACCCTCTGGGGGCTGGGTGTCTCAGGCGTCTCAGGTTCTCCACACTACTGGATTGCATCCTACCGGTGATGTGGAGAGGATCTGTGTCCGCACCACGTACTCTCTCTACTGGTGTCCCCCAGGGCTCGGTTCTAGGCCCTCTCCTCTTCTCTCCATACACCAAGTCACTCAGCTCCGTCAGATCCTCACATGGTCTCTCCTATCATTGCTATGCAGATGACACAACTACTTTTCTCCTTCCCCCCTTCTGACACCCAGGTGGTGACACGCATCTCAGATATCTCAGCTTGGATGTCGGTCCTCCACCTCAGCCTCGACAATACGGAACTGCTCTTCCTCTCCATCCCGGTTGACTCCACAGTGTCACCCTCCCAGAGTGCAAAGAACCTTGGCGTG
Source organism: Oncorhynchus keta (assembly GCF_023373465.1). NCBI lineage: Eukaryota > Metazoa > Chordata > Actinopteri > Salmoniformes > Salmonidae > Oncorhynchus > Oncorhynchus keta. The sequence continues at coordinate 24,453 of NW_026277193.1, read as the reverse complement.
ACCCTGGACAACACCCTGTCGTTCTCTGCAAACATCAAAGCAGTGACCCATTCCTGCAGGTTCATATTCTACAACATCTGTAGATTACGACCTTCCCTCACAAAGGAAGCGGCGCAGGTCCTAATCGAGGCACTTGTCCTCTCCCGTCTGGACTACTGCAACTCACTGTTGGCTGGGCTCTCCACTTGTGCCATCCCACCCCTACGGGAGGGCAGCTCCAACTCAGCCCAGTCCAAGCTCTTCTCTCCCGCTCAGCCCAGTCCAAGCTCTTCTCTCCCACTCAGCCCAGTCAGCCCAGTCCAAGCTCTTCTCTCCCACTCAGCCCAGTCAAGCTCTTCTCCCCGCTCAGCCCAGTCCAAGCTCTTCTCTCCCGCTCAGCCCAGTCCAAGCTCTTCTCTCCCACTCAGCCCAGACCAAGCTCTTCTCTCCCACTCAGCCCAGTCCAAGCTCTTCTCTCCCACTCAGCCCAGTCAAAGCTCTTCTCTCCCACTCAGCCCAGACCAAGCTCTTCTCTCCCACTCAGCCCAGTCCAAGCTCTTCTCTCCCCGCTCAGCCCAGTCCAAGCTCTTCTCTCCCACTGCCCAGACCAAGCTCTTCTCTCCCACTGCCCAGACCAAGCTCTTCTCTCCCATCAGCCCAGTCAAAGCTCTTCTCTCCCACTGCCCAGACCAAGCTCTTCTCTCCCACTCAGCCCAGTCAAAGCTCTTCTCTCCCACTCAGCCCAGTCCAAGCTCTTCTCTCCCGCTCAGCCCAGTCCAAGCTCTTCTCTCCCACTCAGCCCCCCCTCCCACCTAGCTATCTGAAGATGAATATACTAACTACTGTGATATGTGGTTGTCCCACCTAGCTATCTGAATATACTAATTACTGTGATATGTGGTTGTCCCACCTAGCTATCTGAATATACTAACTACTGTGATATGTGGTTGTCTCACCTAGCTATCTGAATATACTAACTACTGTGATATGTGGTTGACACACCTAGCTATCTGAATATACTAACTACTGTGATATATGGTTGTCCCACCTAGCTATCTGAATATACTAACTACTGTGATATGTGGTTGTCCCACCTAGCTATCTGAATATACTAACTACTGTGATATGTGGTTGTCCACCTAGCTATCTGAATATACTAACTACTGTGATATGTGGTTGTCCACCTAGCTATCTGAATATACTAACTACTGTGATATGTGGTTGTCCCACCTAGCTATCTGAATACACTAACTACTGTGATATGTGGTTGTCCACCTAGCTATCTGAATATACTAACTACTGTGATATGTGGTTGTCTCACCTAGCTATCTGAATATACTAACTACTGTGATATGTGGTTGTCCCACCAAGCTATCTGAATATACTAACTACTGTGATATGTGGTTGTAACACCTAGCTATCTGAATATACTAACTACTGTAATATGTGGTTGTCCCACCTAGCTATCTGAATATACTAACTACTGTAATATGTGGTTGTCCACCTAGCTATCTGAAGGTGAATATACTAACTACTGTGATATGTGGTTGTCTCACCTAGCTATCTGAATACACTAACTACTGTGATATTTGGTTGTCCCACCTAGCTATCTGAATATACTAACTACTGTGATATGTGGTTGTCCCACCTAGCTATCTGAATATACTAACTACTGTGATATGTGGTTGTCTCACCTAGCTATCTGAATATACTAACTACTGTGATATGTGGTTGTCCACCTAGCTATCTGAATATACTAACTACTGTGATATGTGGTTGTCTCACCTAGCTATCTGAATATACTAACTACTGTGATATGTGGTTGTCTCACCTAGCTATCTGAATATACTAACTACTGTGATATGTGGTTGTCCCACCTAGCTATCTGAATATACTAACTACTGTGATATGTGGTTGTCTCACCTAGCTATCTGAATATACTAACTACTGTGATATGTGGTTGTCTCACCTAGCTATCTGAATATACTAACTACTGTGATATGTGGTTGTCTCACCTAGCTATCTGAATATACTAACTACTGTGATATGTGGTTGTCTCACCTAGCTATCTGAATATACTAACTACTGTGATATGTGGTTGTCCACCTAGCTATCTGAATATACTAACTACTGTAATATATGGTTGTCTCACCTAGCTATCTGAATATACTAACTACTGTGATATGTGGTTGTCCCACCAAGCTATCTGAATATACTAACTACTGTGATATGTGGTTGTCCCACCTAGCTATCTGAATATACTAACTACTGTGATATGTGGTTGTCTCACCTAGCTATCTGAATATACTAACTACTGTGATATGTGGTTGTCTCACCTAGCTATCTGAATATACTAACTACTGTGATATGTGGTTGTCCCACCTAGCTATCTGAATATACTAACTACTGTGATATGTGGTTGTCCCACCTAGCTATCTGAATATACTAACTACTGTGATATATGGTTGTCCCACCTAGCTATCTGATGATGAAAGCACTAACTGTAAGGTGCTCTGGATAAGAGCTTCTGCTAAATGACTAACATGTAATAATCTATGATGTGATGCTGTGAGTGTTGTTGTGGCTCATTGCTGTCTACTCCTCTCCTCTCTTCTCTCATCTCCTTTCCTCTCTCATCTCCTCTCTCATCTCCTCTCTGTACTCCTCTCATCTCCATCATCTCCTCCCTGTCTCCTCTCTCCTTTCATCACCTCCTCCTCTCCTTTCCTTTCCTTTCATCACCTCCTCCTCTCCTCTCCTTTCCTTTCATCACCTCCTCCTCTCCTTTCCTCTCTCCTCTCCTCCCCTCTTCCAGAAAGGCTTCACTCCCCTCCATGTTGCAGCTAAGTATGGGAAGATGGAAGTGGCCAACCTTCTGCTGCAGAGACACACTGCGCCCGATGCAGCTGGGAAGGTACCGTAGTCACCATGGAAACAGGGATGAGCTAGTCTGGTAGTCAGTAGTGCATCTCACTGATAGTAATAGTAACGTACAGCACAGATAGTTCTCACTGATGTCATATGAGTTATTCTCATATTGGTTCATTATAATGTAACTACACATCAGTATTCTTGCAGTGCTACTAACCAGGTTCCCATCCAACCTTTTTCAGTTGTCGGTAAAATGTGTTATTTGAGAAATGGCGGTGAAAACGCCTTTTGTGTGCAAATATTGATTAACCATCACATGGAAGGAAGCTTGGGAGTCACGCAATGATATGTTGTGTGGTCCTCCCACTACGACTCCAGCTTGGAGCTACGCGATGATATGTTGTGTGGTCCTCCCACTACGACTCCGGCTTGGAGCTACGCGATGATATGTTGTGTGGTCCTCCCACTACGACTCCAGCTTGGAGCTACGCGATGATATGTTTTGTGGTCCTCCCACTACGACTCCGGGTTGGAGCTACGTGATGATATGTTGTGTGGTCCTCCCACTACGACTCCGGCTTGGAGCTACGCGATTATATATTTTGTGGTCCTCCCACTACGACTCCGGGTTGGAGCTACGTGATGATATGTTGTGTGGTCCTCCCACTACGACTCCAGCTTGGAGCTACGCGATGATATGTTGTGTGGTCCTCCCACTACGACTCCGGCTTGGAGCTACGCGATGATATGTTGTGTGGTCCTCCCACTACGACTCCAGCTTGGAGCTACGCGATGATATGTTTTGTGGTCCTCCCACTACGACTCCGGGTTGGAGCTACGTGATGATATGTTGTGTGGTCCTCCCACTACGACTCCGGCTTGGAGCTACGCGATTATATATTTTGTGGTCCTCCCACTACGACTCCGGGTTGGAGCTACGTGATGATATGTTGTGTGGTCCTCTCACTACGACTCCGGCTTGGAGCTACGCGATTATATATTTTGTGGTCCTCCCACTACGACTCCGGGTTGGAGCTACGTGATGATATGTTGTGTGGTCCTCCCACTACGACTCCGGCTTGGAGCTACGCGATGATATGTTGTGTGGTCCTCCCACTACGACTCCGGCTTGGAGCTACGTGATGATATGTTGTGTGGTCCTCCCACTACGACTCCGGCTTGGAGCTACGTGATGATATGTTGTGTGGTCCTCCCACTACGACTCCGGCTTGGAGCTACGTGATGATATGTTGTGTGGTCCTCCCACTACGACTCCGGCTTGGAGCTACGTGATGATATGTTGTGTGGTCCTCCCACTACGACTCCGGCTTGGAGCTACGTGATGATATGTTGTGTGGTCCTCCCACTACGACTCCGGCTTGGAGCTACGCGATGATATGTTGTGTGGTCCTCCCACTCGACTCCGGCTTGAGCTGCGCGATTATATATTTTGTGGTCCTCCCACTACGACTCCGGGTTGGAGCTACGTGATGATATGTTGTGTGGTCCTCCCACTACGACTCCGGCTTGGAGCTTGATATGTTGTGTGGTCCTCCCACTACGACTCCGGCTTGGAGCTACGCGATGATATGTTGTGTGGTCCTCCCACTATACTCCGGCTTGGAGCTTTATGTTGTGTGGTCCTCCCACTTACGACTCCGGCTTGGAGCTACTCATTTTGATATGTTGTGTGGTCCTCCCACTCGACTCCGGGTTGGAGCTACGTGATGATATGTTGTGTGGTCCTCCCACTCGACTCCGGCTTGGAGCTACGTGATGATATGTTGTGTGGTCCTCCCACTACGACTCCGGCTTGGAGCTACGTGATGATATGTTGTGTGGTCCTCCCACTAGACTCCGGCTTGGAGCTACGTGATGATATATTGTGTGGTCCTCCCACTACGACTCCGGCTTGGAGCTACGTGATGATATGTTGTGTGGTCCTCCCACTGACTCCGGCTTGGAGCTACGTGATGATATGTTGTGTGGTCCTCCCACTACGACTCCGGCTTGGAGCTACGTGATGATATGTTGTGTGGTCCTCCCACTACGACTCCGGTTGGAGCTACACGATGATATGTTGTGTGGTCCTCCCACTGACTCCGGCTTGGAGCTTAGATGATATGTTGTGTGGTCCTCCCACTACGACTCCGGCTTACGCCATGATATGTTGTGTGGTCCTCCCACTCGACTCCGGCTTGGAGCTACGTGATGATATGTTGTGTGGTCCTCCCACTGACTCCGGCTTGGAGCTACACGATGATATGTTGTGTGGTCCTCCCACTACGACTCCGGCTTGGAGCTACGCGATGATATGTTGTGTGGTCCTCCCACTACGACTCCGGCTTGGAGCTACGCCATGATATGTTGTGTGGTCATCCCACTCGACTCCGGCTTGGAGCTACACGATGATATGTTGTGTGGTCCTCCCACTGCGACTCCGGCTTGGAGCTACGTGATGATATGTTGTGTGGTCCTCCCACTGGCTTGGAGCTACGCGATGATATGTTGTGTGGTCCTCCCACTACGACTCCGGGTTGGAGCTACGTGATGATATGTTGTGTGGTCCTCCCACTACGACTCCGGCTTGGAGCTACGTGATGATATGTTGTGTGGTCCTCCCACTACGACTCCGGCTTGGAGCTACGTGATGATATGTTGTGTGGTCCTCCCACTACGACTCCGGCTTGGAGCTACGTGATGATATATTGTGTGGTCCTCCCACTCGACTCCGGCTTACGTGATGATATGTTGTGTGGTCCTCCCACTGACTCCGGCTTGGAGCTACGTGATGATATGTTGTGTGGTCCTCCCACTACGACTCCGGCTTGGAGCTACGTGATGATATGTTGTGTGGTCCTCCCACTACGACTCCGGCTTGGAGCTACACGATGATATGTTGTGTGGTCCTCCCACTACGACTCCGGCTTGGAGCTACGCGATGATATGTTGTGTGGTCCTCCCACTACGACCCGGGCTTGGAGCTACGCCATGATATGTTGTGTGGTCCTCCCACTACGACTCCGGCTTGGAGCTACGTGATGATATGTTGTGTGGTCCTCCCACTACGACTCCGGCTTGGAGCTACACGATGATATGTTGTGTGGTCCTCCCACTACGACTCCGGCTTGGAGCTACGCGATGATATGTTGTGTGGTCCTCCCACTTTAGACTCCGGCTTGAGCTACGCCATGATATGTTGTGTGGTCCTCCCACTACGACTCCGGCTTGAGCTACACGATGATATGTTGTGTGGTCCTCCCACTGCGACTCCGGCTTGGAGCTTGTGATGATATGTTGTGTGGTCCTCCCACTCACTCCGGCTTGGAGCTACGTGATGATATGTTGTGTGGTCCTCCCACTGACTCCGGTTGGACGTGATGATATGTTGTGTGGTCCTCCCACTTTAGGCTTGGAGCTACGTGATGATATATTGTGTGGTCCTCCCACTACGACTCCGGCTTGGAGCTTTTGATATGTTGTGTGGTCCTCCCACTACGACTCCGGCTTGAGCTACGTGATGATATGTTGTGTGGTCCTCCCACTACGACTCCGGCTTGGAGCTACGTGATGATATGTTGTGTGGTCCTCCCACTACGACTCCGGCTTGGAGCTACACGATGATATGTTGTGTGGTCCTCCCACTACGACTCCGGCTTGGGCTATGATATGTTGTGTGGTCCTCCCACTACGACCCCGGCTTGGAGCTACGCCATGATATGTTGTGTGGTCCTCCCACTCGACTCCGGCTTGGAGCTACGTGATGATATGTTGTGTGGTCCTCCCACTACGACTCCGGCTTGGAGCTACACGATGATATGTTGTGTGGTCCTCCCACTACGACTCCGGCTTGGAGCTACGCGATGATATGTTGTGTGGATCCCACTTCCGGTTTGAGCTCACGATGATATGTTGTGTGGTCCTCCCACTGCGACTCCGGCTTGGAGCTACGTGATGATATGTTGTGTGGTCCTCCCACTACGACTCCGGCTTGAGCTACGTGAGATATGTTGTGTGGTCCTCCCACTACGATCCGGCTTGGAGCTACGTGATGATATGTTGTGTGGTCCTCCCACTACGACTTTTCATTTGATTATTAGCTGGATGTAGAAACTGTATGAATGAAGGTCCATTATCATGTATACAGGTTGGATTTGGTTTGACTCATTTAGAAGTAGATTGAGGTTTGAGTCATTTAGAAGCAGATTGAGGTTTGACTCATTTAGAAGTAGATTGGGGTTGGATTTGGTTTGACTCATTTAGAAGTAGATTGAGGTTGGATTTGGTTTGACTCATTTAGAAGTAGATTGAGGTTGGATTTGGTTTGACTCATTTAGAAGTAGACTGAGGTTGGATTTGGTTTGACTCATTTAGAAGTAGATTGAGGTTGGATTTGGTTTGAGTCATTTAGAAGTAGATTGAGGTTTGACTCATTTAGAAGTAGATTGAGGTTGGATTTGGTTTGACTCATTTAGAAGTAGATTGAGGTTGGATTTGTTTGACTCATTTAGAAGCAGATTGAGGTTGGATTTGGTTTGACTCATTTAGAAGCAGATTGAGGTTTGACTCATTTAGAAGTAGATTCAGCTTGGATTTGTTTGACTCATTTAGAAGCAGATTGAGGTTTGACTCATTTAGAAGTAGATTGAGGTTGGATTTGGTTTGACTCATTTAGAAGTAGATTGAGGTTTGACTCATTTAGAAGTAGATTGAGGTTTGACTCATTTAGAAGCAGATTGAGGTTGAAGATTTTGGATTTGGTTTGACTCATTTAGAAGTAGATTCAGCTTGGATTTGGTTTGACTCATTTAGAAGTAGATTGAGGTTGGATTTGGTTTGACTCATTTAGAAGTAGATTGAGGTTTGACTCATTTAGAAGCAGATTGAGGTTGGATTTGGTTTGACTCATTTAGAAGTAGATTGAGGTCGGATTTGGTTTGACTCATTTAGAAGTAGATTGAGGTTTGACTCATTTAGAAGTAGATTGAGGTTGGATTTGGTTTGAGTCATTTAGAAGTAGATTGAGGTTTGACTCATTTAGAAGTAGATTGAGGTTTGACTCATTTAGAAGTAGATTGAGTTTGTTTCCCCAACATGTGTTTGACACCCCTGCTCTAGAGAGAGAAGCCCCTGTTATGATGCTGAAACACTCTGATCAATCTAACATCAAATCAAATGTATTTATAAAGCCCTTCTTAGATCAGCTGATATCTCAAAGTGCTGTACAGAAACCCAGGCTAAAACCCCAAACAGCAAGCAATGCAGGTGTAGAAGCACGGTGGCTAGGAAAAACTCCCTAGAAAGGCCAAAACCTAGGACGAAGCCTAGAGAGGAACCAGGCTATGAGGGGTGGCCAGTCCTCTTCTGGCTGTGCCGGGTGGAGATTATAACAGAACATGGCTGTTAAAATGTTCATAAATGACCAGCATGGTCAAATAATAATAATCACAGTAGTTGTCGAGGGTGCAACAAGTCAGCATCTCAGGAGTAAATGTCAGTTGGCTTTTCATAGCCGATCACTAAGAGTATCTCTTCCGCTCCTGCTGTCTCTAGAGAGTTGAAAACAGCAGGTCTGGGACAGGTAGCACGTCCGGTGAACAGGTCGTTCCATAGCCGCAGGCAGAACAGTTGAAACTGGAACAGCAGCATGGCCAGGTGGACTGGGGACAGCCAGGAGTCATCAGGCTAGTTAGTCCTGAGGCATGGTCCGAGGGCTCAGGTCCTCCGAGAGATAGAAAGAAAGAGAGAATTAGAGAGAGCATACTTAAATTCACACAGGACACCGGATAAGACAGGAGAAGTACTCCAGATATAACAGACTGACCCTAGCCCCCTGACACATAAACTACTGCAGCATAAATACTGGAGGCTGAGACAGGAGGGGTCAGGAGACACTGTGGCCCCATCCGATGATACCCGGACAGGGCCAAACAGGAAGGATATAACCCCACCCACGTTGCCAAAGCACAGCCCCACACCACTAGAGGGACATCTTGGTCCGAGACTTAACATGTCTTTATTCAACAGACAAAGGCAGTATTGGAATTGTTCTAACTGATGTATATTTCAACCACTTCAGATCCCAGTTTGTCATCCTTCCACTGTGTTGGGCTAAGTGCCTCCACCTTCAGTCCAACACTAATGCAGCTGTGTATGCCGTTTCTATAGAGTGGTCTAACTCCCCATGTAGCTGCTCACTATGACAACCAGAAAGTGGCTCTGCTGCTGCTGGACCAGGGAGCTTCACCGCACGCTGCTGCCAAGGTAGGTATCACTTACACATTTACACCACAGCAGACGCTCTTATCCAGAGCCACTTACAGGATCCGTTAGGGTTAAATGCCTTGCACAAAGGCACATGATGGGCTCCCGGACATGATCGGGAGTCCCATAGGGCGGCACACAATTGGCCCAGCGTCATCCGGGATAGGGGAGGCCGGGGTAGGGGAGGCCGGGGTAGGGGGGGCCGGGGTAGGGGAGGCCGGGGTAGGGGAGGCCGGGGTAGGGGAGGCCGGGATAGGGGAGGCCGGGGTAGGAGAGGCCGGGATAGGGGAGGCCGGGGTAGGGGAGGCCGGGGTAGGGGAGGCCGGGGTAGGGGAGGCCGGGGTAGGGGAGGCCGGGGTAGGGGAGGCCGGGGTAGGGGAGGCCGGGATAGGGGAGGCCGGGGTAGGGGAGGCCGGGGTAGGGGAGGCCGGGTTAGGGGAGGCCGGGGTAGGGGAGGCCGGGATAGGGGAGGCCGGGGTAGGGGAGGCCGGGATAGGGGAGGCCGGGATAGGGGAGGCCGGGGTAGGGGAGGCCGGGATAGGGGAGGCCGGGGTAGGAACTACCACACCACTACCACACCAGTCTGCTCAGGAACTACCACACCACTACCACACCAGTCTGCTCAGGAACTACCACACCACTACCACACCAGTCTGCTCAGGAACTACCACACCACTACCACACCAGTCTGCTCAGGAACTACCACACCACTACCACACCAGTCTGCTCAGGAACTACCACACCACTACCACACCAGTCTGCTCAGGAACTACCACACCACTACCACACCAGTCTGCTCAGGAACTACCACACCACTACCACACCAGTCTGCTCAGGAACTACCACACCACTACCACACCAGTCTGCTCAGGAACTACCACACCACTACCACACCAGTCTGCTCAGGAACTACCACACCACTACCACACCAGTCTGCTCAGGAACTACCACACCAGTCTGCTCAGGAACTACCACACCACTACCACACCAGTCTGCTCAGGAACTACCACACCACTACCACACCAGTCTGCTCAGGAACTACCACACCACTACCACACCAGTCTGCTCAGGAACTACCACACCACTACCACACCAGTCTGCTCAGGAACTACCACACCACTACCACACCAGTCTGCTCAGGAACTACCACACCACTACCACACCAGTCTGCTCAGGAACTACCACACCACTACCACACCAGTCTGCTCAGGAACTACCACACCACTACCACACCAGTCTGCTCAGGAACTACCACACCACTACCACACCAGTCTGCTCAGGAACTACCACACCACTACCACACCAGTCTGCTCAGGAACTACCACACCACTACCACACCAGTCTGCTCAGGAACTACCACACCACTACCACACCAGTCTGCTCAGGAACTACCACACCACTACCACACCAGTCTGCTCAGGAACTACCACACCACTACCACACCAGTCTGCTCAGGAACTACCACACCACTACCACACCAGTCTGCTCAGGAACTACCACACCACTACCACACCAGTCTGCTCAGGAACTCCACCACTTATCCACTGGCCCAATGCTCTTAACTGCTATGCCACTTCCTGCCACCACTACCACACCAGTATCAGACCACTACCACACCAGTATCAGACCACTACCACACCAGTATCAGACCACAGGCATCACTACCACACCAGTATCAGACACTACCACACCAGTATCAGACCACTACCACACCAGTATCAGACCACTACCACACCAGTATCAGACCACTACCACACCAGTATCAGACCACTACCACACCAGTATCAGACCACTACCACACCAGTATCAGACCACTACCGCACCAGTATCAGACCACTACCAGACCAGTATCAGACCACTACCGCATCACTACCACACCAGTATCAGACCACTACCACACCAGTATCATACCACTACCACACCAGTATCAGACCACTACCACACCAGTATCAGACCACTACCGCATCACTACCACACCAGTATCAGACCACTACCACACCAGTATCAGACCACTACCACACCAGTATCATACCACTACCACACCAGTATCAGACCACTACCACACCAGCATCAGACCACTACCACACCAGTATCAGACCACTACCACACCAGCATCAGACCACTACCACACCAGTATCATACCACTACCACACCAGTATCAGACCATTACCACACCAGTATAATACCACTACCACACCAGTATCATACCACTACCACACCAGCATCAGACCACTACCACACCAGTATCAGACCACTACCACACCAGTATCAGACCACTACCACACCAGTATCAGACCACTACCACACCAGTATCATACCACTACCACACCAGTATCAGACCACTACCACACCAGTATCAGACCACTACCACACCAGTATCAGACCACTACCACACCAGTATCAGACCACTACCACACCAGTATCAGACCACTACCACACCAGTATCAGACCACTACCACACCAGTATCAGACCACTACCACACCAGTATCAGACCACTACCACACCAGTATCAGACCACTACCACACCAGTATCAGACAACTACCACACCAGTACCAGACCACTACCACACCAGTATCAGACCACTACCACACCAGTATCAGACCACTACCACACCAGTATCAGACCACTACCACACCAGTATCAGACCACTACCACACCAGTATCAGACCACTACCACACCAGCATCAGACCACTACCACACCAGTATCAGACCACTACCACACCAGTATCAGACCACTACCACACCAGTATCAGACCACTACCACACCAGTATCAGACCACTACCACACCAGTATCAGACCACTACCACACCAGTATCAGACCACTACCACACCAGTATCAGACCATTACCACACCATTATAATACCACTACTACACCAGTATCAGACCACTACCACACCAGTATCAGACCACTACCACACCAGTATCAGACCACTACCACACCAGGATCAGACCACTACCACACCAGGATCAGACCACTACCACACCAGTATCAGACCACTACCACACCAGTATCAGACCACTACCACACCAGTATCAGACCACTACCACACCAGTATCAGACCACTACCACACCAGTATCAGACCACTACCGCACCACTACCACACCAGTATCAGACCACTACCACACCAGCATCAGACCACTACCACACCAGTATCAGACCACTACCACACCAGTATCAGACCACTACCACACCAGTATCAGACCACTACCGCATCACTACCACACCAGTATCAGACCACTACCACACCAGCATCAGACCACTACCACACCAGCATCAGACCACTACCACACCAGTATCAGACCACTACCACACCAGTATCAGACCACTACCACACCAGTATCAGACCACGACTCACTGATCTGATACAGCAGGATCAAGACTCACTGATCTGAAACAGCAGAACCACCACTCACTGATCTAATACAGCAGGACCACGACTCACTGATCTAATACAGCAGGACCACGACTCACTGATCTAATACAGCAGGACCACAACTCACTGATCTAATACAGCAGGATCAAGACTCACTGATCTGAAACAGCAGAACCACCACTCACTGATCTAATACAGCAGGACCACGACTCACTGATCTAATACAGCAGGACCACGACTCACTGATCTAATACAGCAGGACCACAACTCACTGATCTAATACAGCAGGACCACGACTCACTGATCTGAAACAGCAGGACCACGACTCACTGATCTAATACAGCAGGATCAAGACTCACTGATCTGAAACAGCAGAACCACGACTCACTGATCTAATACAGCAGGACCACGACTCACTAATCTAATACAGCAGGACCACGACTCACTGATCTAATACAGCAGGACCACGACTCACTGAACTGAAACAGCAGGACCACGACTCACTGATCTAATACAGCAGGACCACGACTCACTGATCTAATACAGCAGAACCACGACTCACTGATCTGAAACAGCAGGACCACGACTCACTGAGTGAATGGGTACCCTCCTCTGTGGTGTAGAATGGGTAGCCTCCTCTGTGGTGTAATATGTTCTGTCTGTGGTGTAGAATGGGTACCCTCCTCTGTGGTGTAATATGTTATGTCTGTGGTGTAGAATGGCTACCCTCCTCTGTGGTGTAATATGTTCTGTCTGTGGTGTAGAATGGGTACCCTCCTCTGTGGTGTAATATGTTCTGTCTGTGGTGTAGAATGGGTACCCTCCTCTGTGGTGTAATATGTTCTGTCTGTCGTGTAGAATGGGTACCCTCCTCTGTGGTGTAATATGTTATGTCTGTGGTGTAGAATGGGTACCCTCCTCTGTGGTGTAATATGTTATGTCTGTGGTGTAGAATGGGTACCCTCCTCTGTGGTGTAATATGTTATGTCTGTGGTGTAGAATGGGTGTAATACTGTGGTGTAGAATGGGTACCCTCCTCTGTGGTGTAATATGTTCTGTCTGTGGTGTAGAATGGGTACCCTCCTCTGTGGTGTAATATGTTCTGTCTGTGGTGTAGAATGGGTACCCTCCTCTGTGGTGTAATATGTTCTGTCTGTGGTGTAGAATGGGTACCCTCCTCTGTGGTGTAATATGTTCTGTCTGTGGTGTAGAATGGGTACCCTCCTCTGTGGTGTAGAATGGGTACCCTCTGTGGTGTAGAATGGGTACCCTCCTCTGTGGTGTAATATGTTCTGTCTGTGGTGTAGAATGGGTACCCTCCTCTGTGGTGTAATATGTTCTGTCTGTGGTGTAGAATGGGTACCCTCCTCTGTGGTGTAGAATGGGTACCTCCTCTGTGGTGTAATATGTTATGTCTGTGGTGTAGAATGGGTACCCTCCTCTGTGGTGTAATATGTTCTGTCTGTGGTGTAGAATGGGTACCCTCCTCTGTGGTGTAATATGTTCTGTCTGTGGTGTAGAATGGGTACCCTCCTCTGTGGTGTAATATGTTATGTCTGTGGTGTAGAATGGGTACCCTCCTCTGTGGTGTAATATGTTCTGTCTGTGGTGTAGAATGGGTACCCTCCTCTGTGGTGTAATATGTTATGTCTGTGGTGTAGAATGGGTACCCTCCTCTGTGGTGTAATATGTTCTGTCTGTGGTGTAGAATGGGTACCCTCCTCTGTGGTGTAATATGTTCTGTCTGTGGTGTAGAATGGCTACCCTCCTCTGTGTTGTAATATGTTCTGTCTGTGGTGTAGAATGGGTACCTTCCTCTGTGGTGTAATATGTTCTGTCTGTGGTGTAGAATGGGTATACTCCTCTGTGGTGTAATATGTTCTGTCTGTGGTGTAGAATGGGTATCCTCCTCTGTGGTGTACTATGTTCTGTCTGTGGTGTAGAATGGGTACCCTCCTCTGTGGTGTAATATGTTCTGTCTGTGGTGTAGAATGGGTACCCTCCTCTGTGGTGTAATATGTTCTGTCTGTGGTGTAGAATGGGTACCCTCCTCTGTGGTGTAATATGTTCTGTCTGTGGTGTAGAATGGGTACCCTCCTCTGTGGTGTAATATGTTCTGTCTGTGGTGTAGAATGGGTACCCTCCTCTGTGGTTTAATATGTTCTGTCTGTGGTGTAGAATGGGTACCCTCCTCTGTGGTGTAATATGTTCTGTCTGTGGTGTAGAATGGCTATACTCCACTCCACATCGCGGCTAAGAAGAACCAGATGGAGATTGCCACGACGCTGCTGGAGTACGGAGCCGACACCAACGCTATGACACGTCAGGGCATCACACCGCTGCACCTGGCCTCTCAGGAGGGCAACGTAGACATCGTTACCCTGCTACTGGCCAGGGAAGCCACCATCAGCTTGGGCAACAAGGTGGGGGTTAGGGGTCAGGTGTTAGGGTTGTCCTGAGTTATAATGTGGTATGTCCTGTCCTGTGTTCTAATGTGGTATGTCCTGTCCTGTGTTCTAATGTGGTATGTCCTGTCCTTTGTTCTAATGTGGTATGTCCTGTGTTCTAATGTGGTATGTCCTGTCCTGTGTTCTAATGTGGTATGTCCTGTCCTGTGTTCTAATGTGGTATGTCCTGTCCTGTGTTCTAATGTGGTATGTCCTGTCCTGTGTTCTAATGTGGTATGTCCTGTCCTGTGTTCTAATGTGGTATGTCCTGTCCTGTGTTCTAATGTGGTATGTCCTGTCCTGTGTTCTAATGTGGTATGTCCTGTCCTGTGTTCTAATGTGGTATGTCCTGTCCTGTGTTCTAATGTGGTATGTCCTGTCCTGTGTTCTAATGTGGTATGTCCTGTCCTGTTCTAATGTGGTATGTCCTGTCCTGTGTTCTAATGTGGTATGTCCTGTGTTCTGTGTATGTCCTGTGTGTTCTAATGTATGTCCTGTCCTGTGTTCTAATGTGGTATGTCCTGTCCTGTGTTCTAATGTGGTATGTCCTGTCCTGTGTTCTAATGTGGTATGTCCTGTCCTGTGTTCTATTGTGTTATGTCCTGTCCTGTGTTCTAATGTGGTATGTCCTGTGTTCTAATGTGGTATGTCCTGTCCTGTGTTCTAATGTGGTATGTCCTGTCCTGTGTTCTAATGTGGTATGTCCTGTCCTGTGTTCTAATGTGGTATGTCCTGTCCTGTGTTCTAATGTGGTATGTCCTGTCCTGTGTTCTAATGTGGTATGTCATATCCTGTGTTCTAATGTGGTATGTCCTGTCCTGTGTCCTCTCCTCTCAGAGTGGTCTGACTCCTCTCCACCTGGCAGCTCAGGATGACAAGGTCAACGTAGCTGAGGTGCTGGTTAACCAGGGGGCCACTGTTGACCCAGAGACTAAGGTACACACACATGTACACATGTTCAACTCTGGTCTGACAGCCGTGTAGGTTGGCTGGTCCCTCCTGAAACCTCACTGCAGAACACTCATTGAGAAACACAACAGAGAGAGCAGAAGGTCTAGAAACACAGAGAGGGACCAGAGGGACTAGAAACCCAGAGAGAGACCAGGGGGACTAGAAACCCAGAGAGAGAGACCAGAAGGTCTAGAAACCCAGAGAGAGACCAGGAGGATTAGAAACCCAGAGAGGAGAGACCAGGAGGACTAGAAACCCAGAGAGGGGAGACCAGGAGGACTAGAAACCCAGAGAGGGGAGACCAGGGGGACTAGAAACCCAGAGAGAGACCAGGGGGACTAGAAACCCAGAGAGGGACCAGAGGGACTAGAAACCCAGAGAGAGACCAGGAGGACTAGAAACCCAGAGAGAGAGAGACCAGGAGGACTAGAAACCCAGAGAGGAGAGACCAGGAGGACTCAGAGAGAGAGACCAGAAGGTCTACAAACCCAGAGAGGAGAGACCAGTAGGACTAGAAACCCAGAGAGAGACCAGGAGGACTAGAAACCCAGAGAGAGACCAGGAGGACTAGAAACCCAGAGAGAGACCAGGAGGACTAGAAACCCAGTGAGAGAGACCAGAAAGACTAGAAACCCAGAGAGGAGAGACCAGGAGGACTAGAAACCCAGAGAGGAGAGACCAGGAGGACTAGAAACCCAGAGAGGAGAGACCAGAAGGTCTAGAAACCCAGAGAGGAGAGAGAGACCAGAAGGTCTAGAAACCCAGAGAGAGAGAACAAAGAAAGGGAGAGAGAGAGAAGGACCAGAGAGATGAGAGATAAGGACCAGAGAGACGAGAGAGAGGCCCAGTTCCAAGGCCTTCATTGTAACTGACTTGCCTAGTTAAATAAAGTTTAAATAAAAATGTTTTTTTTTATTCACTACTACACTACAACAGTACTCTACAACACTACAGTACTACGCTGAAACTCTACAACAGTATTCTGAAAAACTGAATTACTACAACACTGAAACACTACAACACTGAATCACTACAACACTGAATCACTACAACACTGAATCACTACAACACTGAATCACTACAACACTGAATCACTACAACACTGAAACACTACAACACTGAAACACTACAACACAACACTGAATTACTACAACACTGAATTACTACAACACTGAATCACTACAACACTGAATCACTACACCACTGAAACACTACAACACTGAAACACTACAACACAACACTGAATTACTACAACACTGAATCACTACAACACTGAATCACTACAACACTGAAACACTACAACACTACAACACTGAATCACTACACCACTGAAACACTACAACACTGAAACACTACAACACAACACTGAATTACTACAACACTGAATCACTACTACACTGAATCACTACAACACTGAATCACTACAACACTGAAACACTACAACACAACACTGAATTACTACAACACTGAAACACTACAACACAACACTGAATCACTACAACACTGAATCACTACTACACTGAATCACTACAACACTGAATCACTACAACACTGAAACACTACAACACTGAATCACTACTACACTGAATCACTACAACACTGAATCACTACAACACTGAAACACTACAACACAACACTGAATTACTACAACACTGAATCACTACAACACTGAATTACTACAACACTGAAACACTACAACACTGAAACACTACAACACTGAAACACTACAACACTGAAACACTACAACACTGAAACACTACACCACTGAAACACTACAACACTGAATTACTACAACACTGAAACACTACACCACTGAAACACTACAACACTGAAACACTACAACACTGAATCACTACAACACTGAATCACTACAACACTGAATCACTACAACACTGAAACACTACAACACTGAAACACTACACCACTGAATCACTACAACACTGAATCACTACAACACTGAATCACTACAACACTGAAACACTACACCACTGAAACACTGAAACACTATCACTACAACACTGAAACACTACAACACTGAATCACTACACCACTGAATCACTACAACACTGAATCACTACAACACAAACACTACAACTGAAACACTACAACACTGAAACACTACAACACTGAAACACTACAACACTGAATCACTACACCACTGAATTACTACAACACTGCATCACTACAACACTGAATCACTACACCACTGAAACACTACACCACTGAAACACTGAATCAACACTGAATCACTACAACACTGAAACACTACAACACTGAAACACTACAACACTGAAACACTACAACACTGAAACACTACAACACTGAATCACTACAACACTGAAACACTACACCACTGAATCACTACACTGAAACACTACAACACTAATCACTACAACACTGAAACACTACACCACAATCACTACAACTGAAACACTACAACACTGAAACACTACAACACTGAAACACTACACCACTGAATCACTACAACACTGAATCACTACAACACTGAAACACTACACCACTGAATCACTACAACACTGAAACACTACAACACTGAAACACTACAACACTGAATCACTACAACACTGAATCACTACAACACTGAATCACTACAACACTGAATCACTACAACACTGAAACACTACAACACTGAAACACTACAACACTGAAACACTACAACACTGAAACACTACAACACTGAATCACTACAACACTGAATCACTACAACACTGAAACACTACAACACTGAAACACTGAAACACTACAACACTACAACACTGAACACTGTACACTACAACACTGAATCACTACACCACTGAAACACTACAACACTGAAACACTACAACACTGAAACACTACAACACTGAAACACTACAACACTACACTACACTGAACACTGTACACTACAACACTGAAACACTACAACACTGAAACACTACAACACTGAAACACTACAACACTGAAACACTGAAACACTACAACACTACACTACACTATAACACTGTACACTACAACACTGAATCACTACAACACTGAAACACTACAACACTGAAACACTACAACACTGAAACACTACAACACTGAAACACTACACCACTGAAACACTACAACACTGAATTACTACAACACTGAAACACTACACCACTGAAACACTACAACACTGAAACACTACAACACTGAATCACTACAACACTGAATCACTACAACACTGAATCACTACAACACTGAATCACTACAACACTGAAACACTACACCACTGAATCACTACAACACTGAATCACTACAACACTGAATCACTACAACACTGAAACACTACACCACTGAAACACTGAAACACTACAACACTACAATACAACACTGAAACACTACAACACTGAATCACTACACCACTGAATCACTACAACACTGAATCACTACAACACTGAAACACTACAACACTGAAACACTACAACACTGAAACACTACAACACTGAAACACTACAACACTGAATCACTACACCACTGAATTACTACAACACTGCATCACTACAACACTGAATCACTACACCACTGAAACACTACACCACTGAAACACTGAATCACTACAACACTGAATCACTACAACACTGAAACACTACAACACTGAAACACTACAACACTGAAACACTACAACACTGAAACACTACAACACTGAATCACTACAACACTGAAACACTACACCACTGAATCACTACAACACTGAAACACTACAACACTGAAACACTACAACACTGAAACACTACAACACTGAATCACTACAACACTGAATCACTACAACACTGAATCACTACAACACTGAAACACTACAACACTGAAACACTACAACACTGAAACACTACAACACTGAAACACTACAACACTGAAACACTACAACACTGAATCACTACAACACTGAATCACTACAACACTGAAACACTACAACACTGAAACACTACAACACTGAAACACTGAAACACTACAACACTACAACACTATAACACTGTACACTACAACACTGAATCACTACAACACTGAAACACTACAACACTGAAACACTACAACACTGAAACACTACAACACTGAAACACTACAACACTGAATCACTACACCACTGAATTACTACAACACTGCATCACTACAACACTGAATCACTACACCACTGAAACACTACACCACTGAAACACTGAATCACTACAACACTGAATCACTACAACACTGAAACACTACAACACTGAAACACTACAACACTGAAACACTACAACACTGAAACACTACAACACTGAATCACTACAACACTGAAACACTACACCACTGAATCACTACACCACTGAAACACTACAACACTGAATCACTACAACACTGAAACACTACACCACTGAATCACTACACCACTGAAACACTACAACACTGAAACACTACAACACTGAAACACTACAACACTGAAACACTACACCACTGAATCACTACAACACTGAAACACTACAACACTGAAACACTACAACACTGAATCACTACAACACTGAATCACTACAACACTGAATCACTACAACACTGAAACACTACAACACTGAAACACTACAACACTGAAACACTACAACACTGAAACACTACAACACTGAAACACTACAACACTGAATCACTACAACACTGAATCACTACAACACTGAAACACTACAACACTGAAACACTACAACACTGAAACACTGAAACACTACAACACTACACTACACTATAACACTGTACACTACAACACTGAATCACTACACCACTGAAACACTACAACACTGAAACACTACAACACTGAAACACTACAACACTGAAACACTACAACACTACACTACACTATAACACTGTACACTACAACACTGAATCACTACACCACTGAAACACTACAACACTGAAACACTACAACACTGAAACACTACAACACTGAAACACTGAAACACTACAACACTACACTACACTATAACACTGTACACTACAACACTGAAACACTACAACACTGAAACACTACAACACTGAAACACTACAACACTGAAACACTGAAA
Source organism: Oncorhynchus keta (assembly GCF_023373465.1). Lineage (NCBI taxonomy): Eukaryota > Metazoa > Chordata > Actinopteri > Salmoniformes > Salmonidae > Oncorhynchus > Oncorhynchus keta. Next base: position 3,516 of record NW_026277193.1, on the reverse strand, counting down.
CACTACAACACTACACTACACTATAACACTGTACACTACAACACTGAATCACTACACCACTGAAACACTACAACACTGAATCACTACACCACTGAAACACTACACTAGTGGTCACACCAGGCATAACACTTGATTTCTGTTTCCCTAGATGGGATACACTCCGCTGCATGTGGCGTGTCACTATGGAAACGTGAAGATGGTCAACTTCCTGCTAAAGAACCAGGCCAAGATCAACGCCAAAACCAAGGTTAGGCTCCCCTCCAGATTGAACATATCTATATAGATGTTGGATGTTTGATTTATGGGATAGGGGTCAGGGGTCACAGGTTAGGCTCCCCTCCAGATTGAACATATCTATATAGATGTTAATGTTTGATTTATGGGATAGGGGTCAGGGGTCACAGGTTAGGCTCCCCTCCAGATTTAACATTTCTATATACAGTAGATGTTGTAGGTGTGGGTGTTGGAGTGGGTATGTGTTGGTATGTTTAATTAAAGAGGTGTGTCTGACCTCTACTCCTCCCCCTTCAGAACGGATACACCCCCCTCCATCAGGCGGCCCAGCAAGGCCACACCCACATCATCAACCTACTGCTGCAGCACGGAGCCTCTCCCAACCAAGTCACTGTGGTGAGAACACACACACCTGCTGCAGCACGGAGCCTCTCCCAACCAAGTCACCTTGGTGAGAACACACACACCTGCTGCAGCACAGAGCCTCTCCCAACCAAGTCACCTTGGTGAGAACACACACACCTGCTGCAGCACGGAGCCTCTCCCAACCAACTCACCTTGGTGAGAACACACACACCTGCTGCAGCACAGAGCCTCTCCCAACCAAGTCACCTTGGTGAGAACACACACACCTGCTGCAGCACGGAGCCTCTCCCAACCAACTCACCTTGGTGAGAACACACACACCTGCTGCAGCACAGAGCCTCTCCCAACCAAGTCACCTTGGTGAGAACACACACACCTGCTGCAGCACAGAGCCTCTCCCAACCAACTCACCTTGGTGAGAACACACACTCCTGCTGCAGCATAGACTCTCCCCAAACGAGCTGACTGTGGTGAGCACAGGATTCTGGGAGACATTGCCATTACCCAGTGCCCCCACAGCTGGGACTGCACAGTGAAATACACAGTCACCAACACTATCTCATACACAGTAGGCTGTCATTAGCATGCACTATAACAGTCACATCACAAACACACAGTGTTCCATCTATTGTCTTTGGTAGTATACACAGTAGATACTGACACATGAGGAGGGGTTAGGGGTTAGGGGTCACAGTAATAGTAATATCTGACTGTCTTTAACAGAATGGTAACACAGCCCTGTCCAGGAGGCGGGGTTAGGGGTCACAGTAATAGTAATATCTGACTGTCTTTAACAGAATGGTAACACAGCCCTGTCCATAGCCAGGAGGCTAGGTTAGGGGTTAGGGGTCACAGTATTAGTAATATCTGACTGTCTTTAACAGAATGGTAACACAGCCCTGTCCATAGCCAGGAGGCTAGGTTAGGGGTCACAGTATTAGTAATATCTGACTGTCTTTAACAGAATGGTAACACAGCCCTGTCCATAGCCAGGAGGCTAGGTTAGGGGTCACAGTATTAGTAATATCTGACTGTCTTTAACAGAATGGTAACACAGCCCTGTCCATAGCCAGGAGGCTAGGTTAGGGGTTAGGGGTCACAGTATTAGTAATATCTGACTGTCTTTAACAGAATGGTAACACAGCCCTGTCCAGGAGGCGGGGTTAGGGGTTAGGGGTCACAGTAATAGTAATATCTGACTGTCTTTAACAGAATGGTAACACAGCCCTGTCCAGGAGGCGGGGTTAGGGGTTAGGGGTCACAGTATTAGTAATATCTGACTGTCTTTAACAGAATGGTAACACAGCCCTGTCCATAGCCAGGAGGCTAGGTTAGGGGTTAGGGGTCACAGTATTAGTAATATCTGACTGTCTTTAACAGAATGGTAACACAGCCCTGTCCATAGCCAGGAGGCTGGGGTACATCTCTGTAGTGGATACTCTGAAGGTCGTCACTGAGGAAACACAGACCACTCTGGTGAGACCAGGAGATACTGTTCTTACTAAGTTAGTGTATGAAACAGCTGAACTGTGTTAACTATAACCTTCTAAAAACACCATGAGAAATACAGTAGCCTCCATATCTAAATAGGTATCTGTTGTCTTACAGTTATCCACATGTAAAATAGCTTTCTTTGTTTGTTAACGACTCATTCGAATGTTTGTTCCCTTTCTAGACGGTGACCGAGAAACATAAGATGAACGTTCCAGAAACCATGAATGAGGTTCTGGACATGTCAGATGATGAGGGTAAGAGATGTAGGAATAATGTCTTAATAACCTGATCATATTATATTATATTATATTATCATATCCAGTGACAGATGCAGGAGTTATGTCTTAATAACCTGATCATATTCAGTTACAGATGCAGGAGTTATGTTTTAATAACCTGATCATATTCAGTTACAGATGCAGGAGTAATGTCTTAATAACCTGATCATATTCAGTTACAGATGCAGGAGTTATGTCTTAATAACCTGATCATATCCAGTGACAGATGCAGGAGTTATGTTTTAATAACCTGATCATATCCAGCGACAGATGCAGGAGTTATGTCTTAATAACCTGATCATATCCAGTGACAGATGCAGGAGTTATGTCTTAATAACCTGATCATATTCAGTTACAGATGCAGGAGTTATGTCTTAATAACCTGATCATATCCAGTGACAGATGTAGGAGTTATGTCTTAATAACCTGATCATATTCAGTTACAGATGCAGGAGTTATGTTTTAATAACCTGATCATATCCAGTGACAGATGCAGGAGTTATGTTTTAATAACCTGATCATATTCAGTGACAGATGCAGGAGTTATGTCTTAATAACCTGATCATATCCAGTGACAGATGCAGGAGTTATGTCTTACTAACCTGATCATATTCAGTGACAGATGCAGGAGTTATGTCTTAATAACCTGATCATATCCGTATGATAAATCAACGTAAAATATGGTTTAGATTTATGTATTTTAATGCTTTATCATTTTTCTATGATTTTTAAACACTTTTACACAGTTGGTAAAGCCAATGTACCTGAAATGCTCAATGAAGACTATTTATCTGATGTTGAAGAAGGTACTTTCACCTTTTTACTTTTTCTTCGTTTCTTCAGCAGACGTTCTCTCTGGCTCTGTTGCTCAACATTTATTCAACACTGCTTTTGTTTCTAGCAGTGTTGACATTTATGAGAGAGAGAGACACACAGAGAGAGACACAGAGAGAGAGTGAGAGACAGAGAGAGAGAGTGAGAGACCCAGAGAGAGTGAGATACACAGAGAGAGAGTGAGACACAGAGAGAGACACAGAGAGAGAGAGAGAGAGAGAGAGAGAGAGAGAGAGAGAGAGACAGAGAGAGAGTGAGACACAGAGAGAGAGTGAGACACAGAGAGAGAGAGTGAGAGACCCAGAGAGAG
>NW_026277192.1:0-11551 GCF_023373465.1 Oncorhynchus keta | reverse complement strand
ATTGTTGATAATGACATGGCTCACATCAAGGTGTTGCTGATATGAAGGGTATGTCAAGTTAAAGTGGGATTGTTGATAATGACATGGCTCACATCAAGGTGTTGCTGATATGAAGGGTATGTCAAGTTAAAGTGGAATTGTTGATAATGACATGGCTCACATCAAGGTGTTGATGATATGAATGGTATGTCAAGTTAAAGTGGGATTGTTGATAATGACATGGCTCACATCAAGGTGTTGATGATATGAAGGGTATGTCAAGTTAAAGTGGGATTGTTGATAATGACATGGCTCACATCAAGGTGTTGCTGATATGAATGGTATGTCAAGTTAAAGTGGGATTGTTGATAATGACATGGCTCACATCAAGGTGTTGATGATATGAATGGTATGTCAAGTTAAAGTGGGATTGTTGATAATGACATGGCTCACATCAAGGTGTTGATGATATGAATGGTATGTCAAGTTAAAGTGGGATTGTTGGTAATGACATGGCTCACATCAAGGTGTTGATGATATGAATGGTATGTCAAGTTAAAGTGGGATTGTTGATAATGACATGGCTCACATCAAGGTGTTGACGTGGTCCTTCTGTAGCTCAGTTGGTAGAGCATGGCGCTTGTAACGCCAGGGTAGTGGGTTCGATCCCGGGACCACCCATACGTAGAATGTATGCACACATGACTGTAAGTTGCTTTGGATAAAAGCGTCTGCTAAATGGCATATATTATATGATATGAATGGTATGTCAAGTTAAAGTGGGATTGTTGATAATGACATGGCTCACATCAAGGTGTTGCTGATATGAATGGTATGTCAAGTTAAAGTGGGATTGTTGATAATGACATGGCTCACATCAAGGTGTTGCTGATATGAATGGTATGTCAAGTTAAAGTGGGATTGTTGATAATGACATGGCTCACATCAAGGTGTTGCTGATATGAATGGTATGTCAAGTTAAAGTGGGATTGTTGATAATGACATGGCTCACATCAAGGTGTTGCTGATATGAAGGGTATGTCAAGTTAAAGTGGGATTGTTGATAATGACATGGCTCACATCAAGGTGTTGATGATATGAATGGTATGTCAAGTTAAAGTGGGATTGTTGATAATGACATGGCTCACATCAAGGTGTTGATGATATGAATGGTATGTCAAGTTAAAGTGGGATTGTTGATAATGACATGGCTCACATCAAGGTGTTGATGATATGAAGGGTATGTCAAGTTAAAGTGGGATTGTTGATAATGACATGGCTCACATCAAGGTGTTGATGATATGAATGGTATGTCAAGTTAAAGTGGGATTGTTGGTAATGACATGGCTCACATCAAGGTGTTGATGATATGAAGGGTATGTCAAGTTAAAGTGGGATTGTTGATAATGACATGGCTCACATCAAGGTGTTGCTGATATGAATGGTATGTCAAGTTAAAGTGGGATTGTTGATAATGACATGGCTCACATCACGGTGTTGATGATATGAATGGTATGTCAAGTTAAAGTGGGATTGTTGATAATGACATGGCTCACATCAAGGTGTTGCTGATATGAATGGTATGTCAAGTTAAAGTGGGATTCTTGGTAATGACATGGCTCACATCAAGGTGTTGATGATATGAATGGTATGTCAAGTTAAAGTGGGATTGTTGATAATGACATGGCTCACATCAAGGTGTTGCTGATATGAATGGTATGTCAAGTTAAAGTGGGATTCTTGGTAATGACATGGCTCACATCAAGGTGTTGATGATATGAATGGTATGTCAAGTTAAAGTGGGATTGTTGATAATGACATGGCTCACATCAAGGTGTTGATGATATGAAGGGTATGTCAAGTTAAAGTGGGATTGTTGATAATGACATGGCTCACATCAAGGTGTTGATGATATGAATGGTATGTCAAGTTAAAGTGGGATTGTTGATAATGACATGGCTCACATCAAGGTGTTGATGATATGAAGGGTATGTCAAGTTAAAGTGGGATTGTTGATAATGACATGGCTCACATCAAGGTGTTGATGATATGAATGGTATGTCAAGTTAAAGTGGGATTGTTGATAATGACATGGCTCACATCAAGGTGTTGATGATATGAATGGTATGTCAAGTTAAAGTGGGATTGTTGATAATGACATGGCTCACATCAAGGTGTTGATGATATGAATGGTATGTCAAGTTAAAGTGGGATTCTTGGTAATGACATGGCTCACATCAAGGTGTTGATGATATGAATGGTATGTCAAGTTAAAGTGGGATTGTTGATAATGACATGGCTCACATCAAGGTGTTGCTGATATGAATGGTATGTCAAGTTAAAGTGGGATTGTTGATAATGACATGGCTCACATCAAGGTGTTGATGATATGAATGGTATGTCAAGTTAAAGTGGGATTGTTGATAATGACATGGCTCACATCAAGGTGTTGCTGATATGAATGGTATGTCAAGTTAAAGTGGGATTGTTGATAATGACATGGCTCACATCAAGGTGTTGCTGATATGAATGGTATGTCAAGTAAAGATGATAACAAATCAAGTTATATGTATGTCAATAAAGGGATTGTTGATAATGACATGGCTCACATCCATCAAGGTGTTGATGATATGAATGGTATCAATAAGTGATTGTTGATAATGACATGGCTCACATCAAGGTGTTGCTGATATGAATGGTATGTCAAGTTAAAGTGGGATTCTTGGTAATGACATGGCTCACATCAAGGTGTTGATGATATGAATGGTATGTCAAGTTAAAGTGGGATTGTTGATAATGACATGGCTCACATCAAGGTGTTGATGATATGAATGGTATGTCAAGTTAAAGTGGGATTGTTGATAATGACATGGCTCACATCAAGGTGTTGCTGATATGAATGGTATGTCAAGTTAAAGTGGGATTGTTGATAATGACATGGCTCACATCAAGGTGTTGATGATATGAATGGTATGTCAAGTTAAAGTGGGATTCTTGGTAATGACATGGCTCACATCAAGGTGTTGATGATATGAATGGTATGTCAAGTTAAAGTGGGATTCTTGGTAATGACATGGCTCACATCAAGGTGTTGCTGATATGAATGGTATGTCAAGTTAAAGTGGGATTGTTGATAATGACATGGCTCACATCAAGGTGTTGATGATATGAAGGGTATGTCAAGTTAAAGTGGGATTGTTGATAATGACATGGCTCACATCAAGGTGTTGCTGATATGAATGGTATGTCAAGTTAAAGTGGGATTCTTGGTAATGACATGGCTCACATCAAGGTGTTGATGATATGAATGGTATGTCAAGTTAAAGTGGGATTGTTGATAATGACATGGCTCACATCAAGGTGTTGCTGATATGAAGGGTATGTCAAGTTAAAGTGGGATTGTTGATAATGACATGGCTCACATCAAGGTGTTGATGATATGAATGGTATGTCAAGTTAAAGTGGGATTGTTGATAATGACATGGCTCACATCAAGGTGTTGCTGATATGAAGGGTATGTCAAGTTAAAGTGGGATTGTTGATAATGACATGGCTCACATCAAGAGTATTGTGATATGAATAGTATGTCAGAATTAGAAATGAGATTGTGTAACATAGCTCATCAAAATTTGCTGATATAGATGGTATGTCAAGTTAAAGTGGGATTGATAATGACATGGCTCACATCAAGAGTGTTGATGATATAGGGTAAGTTAAAATTAGGATTGTTGATAATGACATGGCTCACATCAAGGTGTTATTATTGGAAAAGTGCGTCAAGTTAAATTAGGATTGTTGATAATGACATGGCTCACATCAAGGTGTTGATGATATGAAGGTATGTCAAGTTAAAGTGGACGTTGATAATGACATGGCTCACATCAAGTGTTGATGATATGAATGGTAAGTCAAGTTAAAGTGGGATTATTGATAATGACATGGCTCACATCAAGGTATTGATGATATGAAGGGTATGTCAGAGATTAAAGTGGGATTGTTGATAATGACATGGCTCACATCAAGGTGTTGATGATATGAATGGTATGTCAAGTTAAAAGTGGGATTGTTGATAATGACATGGCTCACATCAAGGTGTTGATGATATGAATGGTATGTCAAGTTAAAGTGGATTGTTGATAATGACATGGCTCACATCAAGGTGTTGATGATATGAAGGGTACGTCAAGTTAAAGTGGGATTGTTGATAATGACATAGCTCACATCAAGGTGTTGATGATATGAATGGTATATCCAAGATTAAAGTGGATTGTTGATAATGACATGGCTCACATCAAGGTGTTGATGATATGAAGGGTGTCAAGTTAAAGTGGATTGTTGCCAATGACATGGCTCACATCAAGGTGTTGATGATATGAAGGGTATGTCAAGTTAAAGAATGGATTGTTGATAATGACATGGCTCACATCAAGGTGTTGATGATATGAAGGGTACGTCAAGTTAAAGTGGGATTGTTGATAATGACATGGCTCACATCAAGGTGTTGATGATATGAAAGGCACGTCAAGTTAAAAGTGGGATTGTTGATAATGTACATGCTCACATCAAGGTGTTGATGACATGAAGGGTATGTCAAGTTAAAGTGGATTGTTGATAATGACATGGCTCACATCATGTTGCTGATATGAAGGGTACGTCAAGTTAAAGTGGATTGTTGATAATGATGATGGCTCACATCAAGGTGTTGATGATATGAATGGTATGTCAAGTTAAAGTGGATTGTTGATAATGACATGGCTCACATCAAGGTGTTGCTGGATATGAATGGTATGTCAAGTTAAAGTGGGATTGTTGATAATGACATGGCTCACATCAAGGTGTTGATGATACAGGAAGGGTATGTCAAGTTAAAGTGGATTGCTGATAATGATGGCTCATCAAGGTGTTGATGACAGAAGGGTATGTCAAGTTAAAGTGGGATTGTTGATAATGACATGGCTCACATCAAGGTGTTGATGATATGAAGGGTATGTCAAGTTAAAGTGGATTGTTGATAATGACATGGCTCACATCAAGGTGTTGCTGATATGAATGGTATGTCAAGTTAAAGTGGGATTGTTGATAATGACATGGCTCACATCAAGGTGTTGATGATATGAATGGTATGTCAAGTTAAAGTGGGATTGTTGATAATGACATGGCTCACATCAAGGTGTTGCTGATATGAATGGTATGTCAAGTTAAAGTGGGATTCTTGGTAATGACATGGCTCACATCAAGGTGTTGCTGATATGAATGGTATGTCAAGTTAAAGTGGGATTCTTGGTAATGACATGGCTCACATCAAGGTGTTGCTGATATGAATGGTATGTCAAGTTAAAGTGGGATTGTTGATAATGACATGGCTCACATCAAGGTGTTGATGATATGAAGGGTATGTCAAGTTAAAGTGGGATTGTTGATAATGACATGGCTCACATCAAGGTGTTGATGATATGAATGGTATGTCAAGTTAAAGTGGGATTGTTGATAATGACATGGCTCACATCAAGGTGTTGCTGATATGAATGGTATGTCAAGTTAAAAGTGGGATTCTTGGTAATGACATGGCTCACATCAAGGTGTTGCTGATATGAATGGTATGTCAAGTTAAAGTGGGATTCTTGGTAATGACATGGCTCACATCAAGGTGTTGCTGATATGAATGGTATGTCAAGTTAAAGTGGGATTGTTGATAATGACATGGCTCACATCAAGGTGTTGATGATATGAAGGGTATGTCAAGTTAAAGTGGGATTGTTGATAATGACATGGCTCACATCAAGGTGTTGCTGATATGAATGGTATGTCAAGTTAAAGTGGGATTGTTGATAATGACATGGCTCACATCAAGGTGTTGATGATATGAATGGTATGTCAAGTTAAAGTGGGATTGTTGATAATGACATGGCTCACATCAAGGTGTTGCTGATATGAATGGTATGTCAAGTTAAAGTGGGATTCTTGGTAATGACATGGCTCACATCAAGGTGTTGATGATATGAAGGGTATGTCAAGTTAAAGTGGGATTGTTGATAATGACATGGCTCACATCAAGGTGTTGCTGATATGAAGGGTATGTCAAGTTAAAGTGGGATTGTTGATAATGACATGGCTCACATCAAGGTGTTGATGATATGAAGGGTATGTCAAGTTAAAGTGGGATTGTTGATAATGACATGGCTCACATCAAGAGTGTTGATGATATGAATGGTATGTCAAGTTAAAGTGGGATTGTTGATAATGACATGGCTCACATCAAGGTGTTGCTGATATGAATGGTATGTCAAGTTAAAGTGGGATTCTTGGTAATGACATGGCTCACATCAAGGTGTTGATGATATGAATGGTATGTCAAGTTAAAGTGGGATTGTTGATAATGACATGGCTCACATCAAGGTGTTGCTGATATGAATGGTATGTCAAGTTAAAGTGGGATTGTTGATAATGACATGGCTCACATCAAGGTGTTGCTGATATGAATGGTATGTCAAGTTAAAGTGGGATTCTTGGTAATGACATGGCTCACATCAAGGTGTTGATGATATGAATGGTATGTCAAGTTAAAGTGGGATTGTTGGTAATGACATGGCTCACATCAAGGTGTTGATGATATGAAGGGTATGTCAAGTTAAAGTGGGATTGTTGATAATGACATGGCTCACATCAAGGTGTTGATGATATGAATGGTATGTCAGAGTTAAAGTGGGATTGTTGATAATGACATGGCTCACATCAAGGTGTTGCTGATATGAATGGTATGTCAAGTTAAAGTGGGATTCTTGGTAATGACATGGCTCACATCAAGGTGTTGCTGATATGAATGGTATGTCAAGTTAAAGTGGGATTCTTGGTAATGACATGGCTCACATCAAGGTGTTGCTGATATGAATGGTATGTCAAGTTAAAGTGGGATTGTTGATAATGACATGGCTCACATCAAGGTGTTGATGATATGAAGGGTATGTCAAGTTAAAGTGGGATTGTTGATAATGACATGGCTCACATCAAGGTGTTGCTGATATGAATGGTATGTCAAGTTAAAGTGGGATTGTTGATAATGACATGGCTCACATCAAGGTGTTGATGATATGAATGGTATGTCAAGTTAAAGTGGGATTGTTGATAATGACATGGCTCACATCAAGGTGTTGCTGATATGAATGGTATGTCAAGTTAAAGTGGGATTCTTGGTAATGACATGGCTCACATCAAGGTGTTGATGATATGAAGGGTATGTCAAGTTAAAGTGGGATTGTTGATAATGACATGGCTCACATCAAGGTGTTGCTGATATGAAGGGTATGTCAAGTTAAAGTGGGATTGTTGATAATGACATGGCTCACATCAAGGTGTTGATGATATGAAGAGGTATGTCAAGTTAAAGTGGGATTGTTGATAATGACATGGCTCACATCAAGGTGTTGATGATATGAATGGTATGTCAAGTTAAAAGTGGGATTGTTGATAATGACATGGCTCACATCAAGGTGTTGCTGATATGAATGGTATGTCAAGTTAAAGTGGGATTCTTGGTAATGACATGGCTCACATCAAGGTGTTGATGATATGAATGGTATGTCAAGTTAAAGTGGGATTGTTGATAATGACATGGCTCACATCAAGGTGTTGCTGATATGAATGGTATGTCAAGTTAAAGTGGGATTGTTGATAATGACATGGCTCACATCAAGGTGTTGCTGATATGAATGGTATGTCAAGTTAAAGTGGGATTCTTGGTAATGACATGGCTCACATCAAGGTGTTGATGATATGAATGGTATGTCAAGTTAAAGTGGGATTGTTGGTAATGACATGGCTCACATCAAGGTGTTGATGATATGAAGGGTATGTCAAGTTAAAGTGGGATTGTTGATAATGACATGGCTCACATCAAGGTGTTGATGATATGAATGGTATGTCAAGTTAAAGTGGGATTGTTGATAATGACATGGCTCACATCAAGGTGTTGATGATATGAATGGTATGTCAAGTTAAAGTGGGATTGTTGATAATGACATGGCTCACATCAAGGTGTTGCTGATATGAATGGTATGTCCAGTTAAGTAGGATTCTTGGTGTGACATGGCTCATCAAGGTGTTGATGATATGAATGGTATGTCAAGATTAAAGTGGGATTGTTATTAATGACATGGCTCACATCAGAGTGTTGCTGATATGAATGGTATGTCAAGTTAAGTAGGATTCTTGGTAATGACATGGCTCACATCAAGGTGTTGATATTATGAATGGTATGTCAGAGATTAAAGTGGGATTGTTGATAATGACCTTAGCTCACATCAAGAGTGTTGATGATATGAAGGGTATGTCAAGTTAAAAGTGGGATTGTTGATAATGACATGGCTCACATCAAAGGTGTTGATGATATAGATAGTATGTCAGAGTTGATAGACATGGCTCACATCAGATTATTGAGAATAATGACTTGTGGCATGGCTCACATCAAGGTGTTGATGATATATGAAAAAGTATGTCAAAAGTGGGATTGTTGATAATGACATGGCTCACATCAAGGTGTTGATGATATGAATGGTATGTCCAAGTTAAAGTGGGATTGTTGATAATGACATGGCTCACATCAAAATTGTGTGATATGAATGGTATGTCAAGTTAAAGTGGGATTGTTGATAACTGACATGGCTCACATCAAGGTGTTGATGATATGAATAGTATGTCAGGTTAAAGTAGGATTCTTGGTAATGACATGGCTCACATCAAGGTGTTGCTGATATAATAGTATGTCAAGTTAAAGTAGGATTGTTGATAATGACATGGCTCACATCAAGGTGTTGATGATATGAAGGGTATGTCAAGTTAAAGTGGGATTGTTGATAATGACATGGCTCACATCAAGGTGTTGCTGATATGAATGGTATGTCAAGTTAAAGAATGGGATTGTTGATAATGACATGGCTCACATCAAGGTGTTGCTGATATGAATGGTATGTCAAGTTAAAGTGGATTGTTGATAATGACATGGCTCACATCAAGGTGTTGCTGATATGAATGGTATGTCAAGTTAAAGTGGGATTGTTGATAATGACATTCACATCAAGAGTGTTGCTGATATGTATGTCAAGTTAAAGTGGGATTGTTGATAATGACATGGCTCACATCAGGTGTTGCTGATATGAATGGTATGTCAAGTTAAAGTGGGATTCTTGGTAATGACATGGCTCATGTCAAGGTGTTGATGATATGAATGGTATTCTTAAAGTGGGAATGACATGGCTCACATCAAGGTGTTGATGATATGAATGGTATGTCAAGTTAAAGTGGGATTGTTGATAATGACATGGCTCACATCAAGGTGTTGCTGATATGAATAGTATGTCAAGTTAAAGTGGGATTCTTGGTAATGACATGGCTCACATCAAGGTGTTGATGATATGAATGGTATGTCATATGAAGTTGTATAGCCTTTCTCACATCAGGTGTTGAAATAGATAGTATTGTTAAAGTGGGATTGTTGATAATGACATGGCTCACATCAAGGTGTTGCTGATATGAATGGTATGTTAAGAAATCAGTTAAAGTGGGATTGTTGATAATGACATAGCTCACATCAAGGTGTTGATGATATGAATGAGTATGTCAAGTTAAAGTGAAGGATTCTTGATAGCCAGCATGGCTCACATCAAGGTGTTGATGATATGAAAAGTATGTCAAGTTAAAAGTAGGATTCTTGGTAATGACATAGCTCACATCAAGAGTTGCTGATATGAATGGTATGTCAAGTTAAAGTGGGATTGTTGATAATGACATGGCTCACATCAAGGTGTTGATGATATGAAGTATGTCAAGTTAAAGTGGATTCTTAGTGTCAAGTTAAAAACATCAAGGTATTGTTGATAATGACATGGCTCACATCAAAGGTGTTGCTGATATGAATAGTATGTCAAGTTAAGTAGGATTCTTGGTAATGACATAGCTCACATCAAAGGTGTTGATATATGAATGGTATGTCAAGTTAAAGTAGGATTGTTGATAATGACAGCTCACATCAGAGTGTTGCTGATATGAAGGAGTATGTCAAGTTAAGTAGGATTGTTGATAATGACATGGCTCACATCAAGGTGTTGATGATATGAATGGTATGTCAGAGATTAAAGTAGGATTGTTGATAATGACATGGCTCACATCAAGGTGTTGCTGATATGAAGGTACGTCAAGTTAAAGTGGGATTGTTGATAATGACATGGCTCACATCAAGGTGTTGATATGAATGGTATGTCAAGTTAAAGTGGGATTGTTGATAATGACATGGCTCACATCAAGGTGTTGCTGATATGAATGGTATGTCAAGTTAAATTGAGTTGTTGATAATGACATGACTCCACATCAAGGTATTTGATGATATGAAGAATACGTCAAGTTAAAGTGGGATTGTTGATAATGACATGGCTCACATCCAGGTGTTGATGATATGAAGGGTATGTCCAAGTTAAAGTGGGATTGTTATTAATGACGCCCAACTCACATCAAGGTGTTGATGAAGGGTATGTCAAGATTAAAATCAGGATTATTGTGTAGCATAGCTCACATCAAGGTGTTGCTGATATGAATGGTATGTCAAGTTAAAGTGGGATTGTTGATAATGACATGGCTCACATCAAGGTGTTGATGATATGAAGGGTATGTCAAGTTAAAGTGGGATTGTTGATAATGACATGGCTCACATCAAGGTGTTGATGATATGAATGGTATGTCAAGTTAAAGTGGGATTGTTGATAATGACATGGCTCACATCAAGGTGTTGATGATATGAAGGGTATGTCAAGTTAAAGTGGATTGTTGATAATGACATGGCTCACATCAAGGTGTTGCTGATATGAATGGTATGTCAAGTTAAAGTGGGATTGTTGATAATGACATGGCTCACATCAAGGTGTTGATGATATGAAGAGGTATGTCAAGTTAAAGATGGGATTGTTGATAATGACATGGCTCACATCAAGGTGTTGCTGATATGAATGGTATGTCAAGTTAAAGTCAGGATTGTTGATAATGACATGGCTCACATCAAGGTGTTGATGATATGAAGAGTATGTCAAGTTAAAGTGGGATTGTTGATAATGACATGGCTCACATCAAGGTGTTGATGATAATGAATGGTATGTCAAGTTAAAGTGGGATTGTTGATAATGACATGGCTCACATCAAGGTGTTGCTGATATGAATGGTATGTCAAGTTAAAGTGGGATTCTTGGTAATGACATGGCTCACATCAAGGTGTTGATGATATGAATGGTATGTCAAGTTAAAGTTGGGATTGTTGACAATGACATGGCTCACGTCAGGTGTTGCTGATATGAATGGTATGTCAAGTTAAAGTGGGATTGTTGATAATGACATGGCTCACATCAAGGTGTTGATGATATGAATGGAGTATGTCAAGTTAAAGTGGGATTATTGGTAATGACATGGCTCACATCAAGGTGTTGATGATATGAAGGGTATGTCAAGTTAAAGTGGGATTGTTGATAATGACATGGCTCACATCAGAGTGTTGTTATGAATGGTATGTCAAGTTAAAGTGGGATTGTTGACAAGC
>NW_026277191.1:0-6377 GCF_023373465.1 Oncorhynchus keta | reverse complement strand
CTCTGGTGGCTGGGCCCAGACTCTTCTTCTCTGGTGGCTGGGCCAGACTCTTCTTCTCTGGTGGCTGGGCCCAGACTCTTCTTCTCTGGTGGCTGGGCCAGACTCTTCTTCTCTGGTGGCTGGGCCAGACTCTTCTTCTCTAGACTCTTCTTCTCTGGTGGCTGGGCCAGACTCTTCTTTCTCTGAAGGTCGGGCCAGACTCTTCTTCTCTGAAGGTCGGGCCAGACTCTTCTTCTCTGAAGGTCGGGCCAGACTCTTCTTCTCTGAAGGTCGGGCCAGACTCTTCATCTCTGAAGGTCGGGCCAGACTCTTCATCTCTGAAGGTCGGGCCAGACTCTTCTTCCCTGTTACTGGTTGTTCTTTGGGTTCTACTGCTGGACACAGGCTTGTTTGGGGAGGCTCTTCTGGCTCTGTCTCTATGCTGCAAAGGGACAGAGTCAACTTCCTGGAGAATGAACACAATAGGGATGTGATAAATTGAAAATTAACATTTAAACGGCCATTTTGTTTAGTTTCTGTAAAAAAAATAAAAAATAACAAGTGATACAATTCCACATGAATTCACAATGCAGACTATGGTCCTGATGCGTATGACTGCTAGGGTACAATGAAGATCAATCTACCACAGCCCTAGATTCAGTAGGCTACCGGTAGTCTACTGTCATTTCATATTATAAGACAAAGACACATTACCTAGCAAGGTTTCATAAGAAAAATAGTTGGAGAGCTTGCAGAGTAATAATTGTACAATTTCTCCACCAAGGCCATCATGGCATCTTGTAGTCTGGTTCTAGATATGCCATGAGGGTATTGAAAACAACATCCTCTACCATTGACAATGGCTGCATATCAATTGCAGTCATTTCTGGAATCAGGTTCTCACTCCCATATCGCAGTTCGTTAGTGTGAAGCAGTCTGATGTCTGTTGTTGGGGGCCCGTGCCGCCGCCAGCAGCGGGGTGTCTCACGGTGCGTCCCTTTCAGATGGTTAGACATCTGTACTACCATTACTGTACCTCAATTACACCTCGCACACTTTGCACACTTTGCATTTCCTTCTGTAGCTCAGTTGGTAGAGCATGGCGCTTGTAACGCCAGGGTAGTGGGTTCGATTCCCGGGACCACCCATACGTAGAATGTATGCACACATGACTAAGTCGCTTTGGATAAAAGCGTCTGCTAAATGGCATATATTATTATTATATTAAAGTATTGCCATTTGCCAGACAGGATTTTGTTGCTGTCGCCCTTTTCTGCCATTTTCCCAACTTAACGAAGATGCCGTGCGGAGCTCTTTATATATCTGTGGCATATAATTGTAAAGATGTACATGTATCTTCTCCTTACATTATAACATTGTTGCGTTGGGTATGTACATCTTTTTATTTTCCCTTTATGATGAGGATCAGGACCTGTTAGTGGTAGTTTTGTAAACATTTAACATCCCAATTCCATTTAAATGTTCTAACATTGACATGTTCTAACATTGACATGTTCTTAACATTGACATGTTCTTAACATTGACATGTTCTTAACATTGACATGTTCTTAACATTGACATGTTCTTAACATTGACATGTTCTTAACATTGACATGTTCTTAACATTGACATGTTCTTAACATTGACATGTTCTAACATTGACATGTTCTAACATTGACATGTTCTTAACATTGACATGTTCTTAACATTGACATGTTCTTAACATTGACATGTTCTAACATTGACATGTTCTAACATTGACATGTTCTAACATTGACATGTTCTAACATTGACATGTTCTAACATTGACATGTTCTAACATTGACATGTTCTAACATTGACATGTTCTAACATTGACATGTTCACACACCTAGAATAGAATAATATTCTAGAACACCTTCCTTGGACTACACAGATAAAACACAAGGGAGGTATAAAAGGAGGGGGGACACCAGGGGGGTATAGAAGGAGGGGGAACACCAGGGGGTATGAAAGGAGGGGGAACACCGGGGGTATAGAAGGAGGGGGAACACCAGGGGGGTATAGAAGGAGGGGGAACACCAGGGGGGTATGAAAGGAGGGGAACACCAGGGGGTATAGAAGGAGGGGGAACACCAGGGGGTATAGAAGGAGGGGGAACACCAGGGGGGTATAGAAGAGGGGGAACACCAGGGGGTATAGAAGGAGGGGAACACCAGGGGGTATAAAAGGAGGGGAACACCAGGGGGTATGAAAGGAGGGGAACACAGGGGGTATGAAAGGAGGGGGAACACCAGGGGGTATGAAAGGAGGGGGAACACCAGGGGGGGGTATGAAAGGGGAGGGGGAACACCAGGGGGTATAGAAGGGGATGGGGAACACCAGGGAGGTGTAAAAGGAGGGGGACCACCAGTGGGGTATAGAAGGAGGGGGATCACCAGGGGGGTATAGAAGGAGGGGGAACATCAGGGGGGTATAGAAGGAGGGGGAACACCAGGGGGTATAGAAGGAGGGGGAACACCAGGGGGTATAGAAGGAGGGGAACACCAGGGTGGGTATAAAATAAGGGGGAAACACCATGGGGTATAGAAGAGGGGGGAACACCAGGGTGGGTATAAAATAAGGGGGAACACCAGGGGGTATAGAAGAGAAAACACCATGTGGAATGCTAAAAGAGGGTGGAAACACCAGGGTGGGTATAAAATAAGGGGGAACACCATGGGGGTATAGAAGAGAAAACACCATGGGGTATAAAGAGGGGAACACCAGGGTGGGTATAAAATAAGGGGGAACACCAGGGGGGTATAGAAGAGAAAACACCATGGGGGTATAAAAAGGGGGAACACCAGGGGTGGGTATATAAAATAAGGGGGAAACACCATGGGGGCATAGAAGAGAAAACACCATGGGGGTATAGAAGAGAAAACACCATGGGGGGTATAAAAGAGGGGGGAACACCAGGGTGGGTATAAAATAAGGGGGAACACCATGGGGTATAGAAGAGGGGGGAACACCAGGTGGGTATAAAATAAGGGGGAACACCAGGGGGGTATAGAAGAGAAAACACCATGGGGGTATAAAAGAGGGGGGAACATCAGAGAAGTGTAGAGGAAACAAATCTTCCCCCTATTTGAATCAATATAACACATCTACAACAAGACTAAAAACAACAAACTCATTGTCAAGCGTTCCATATCAGTATCGAGTTGGGCATCTTACCCGTCTGCTGCCTGTCTGTTGCACTGTGGTGTCAGGGCAGTGATAGGCTGCTTTACAGGGCCGTGGTCATCTTCATCATCATCCTCATCACAGGTCAAGAGCAATGGAGAGGCTGTTCTGTCCTTGTCCTCATCCCCCTCCTGCCGCATCATGGGGCTGGAGGTCTTGATGGGAGCGTGCTTTTTAAATGGGCTCTCTACCTCAGCCAAGGAAAACACAGAAAAGGGTTGATGATTTCTACAGATAACTTATAACAGATAATGATGTCATACAGAGGTGGGCTGGTGAAACATTAACATATGCCCAGAGATACTGCCCCAGTAACAAGCCATTTCAGTCACTAGCTATCAGTTATCAACAGTCATCACCTACCAGTATCCAGAAAAGTGCTCTCTGCTCGCCCCTCCTTGTGCATCTCTTCTCCTTGGAGCATCTCTGCTCGCCCCTCCTTGTGCATCTCTTCTCCTTGGAGCACCTGATGTTAACAGATCATAAGTGTGCATTTTGACATTTCATTTCATTCCATTGCAGAATAGTACGAGGTGTTTTACCGCTTCACCAGTCTCTGGAACTGATGATGGTTCTCTCCTCTCCTTCTCTACAGGGTTACCAGTCTTCTCCTCCTCCTCTACAGGGGTGAAGGTCGGAGAGGGAGGCAGAGGGGGAAGCCTTCCCAACATCAGAGGGAGAATCTGCAGGACATATTAAGTCACATTAGTTATTGGGGGTCCAGAGACAAGGTAACATACCGGACAGATGATGGTCATAGGGATGGGCGTTTAAAATAAAACATTGCTCGACTCTGACCAACCAGAATGACGCAAAACGCCACGACAGCAAACAGTGTTGTTTTCAGGGTGTTAAAAATCAGTAGAGTAGCCTATTCTAACAACCACAGTGAAGGAGAAGTCTGACATTCGCCATTATAGAAATAAGGATGTGACAAATGGAAAACATTTACTTAAACATTCCTTTTTTGTCGGTTTTCAGCCCCTATTGAGTATGACTGCTACGGGGCAATTAGGTTCTCTGTGTTGGACAATGACTCTTACTGCAGTCCTCTGGGTTTTGTCAAGTCAAAATGGACTTTTCCTAGAAGGTTTAGGAAAACGTCTGCAGCAGGTTAGGAGAATTAAGGCAGCAGGTTAGGAGAATTAAGGCAGCAGGTTAGGAGAATTAACGCAGCAGGTTAGGAGAATTAAGGCAGCAGGTTAGGAGAATTAAGGCAGCGGGTTAGGAGAATTAAGGCAGTTATGTTTAGGAGAATTAAGGCAGCAGGTTAGGGAGAATTAAGGCAGCAGGTTAGGAGAATTAAGGCAGCAGGTTAGGAGAATTAAGGCAGCAGGTTAGGAGAATTAAGGCAGCGGGTTAGGAGAATTAAGGCATGGGTTAGGAGAATTAAGGCAGGTTAGGAGAAATTAACGCAGCGGGTTAGGAGAATTAAGGCAGCTGGGTTAGGAGAATTAACGAGCGGGTTAGGAGAATTAACGCAGCGGGTTAGGAGAATTAAGGCAGCGGGTTAGGAGAATTAAGGCAGCGGGTTAGAGAATTAAGGCAGGGGTTAGAGAAATTAACGCAGCAGGTTAGGAGAATTAACGCAGCAGGTTAGGAGAATTAACGCAGCAGGTTAGGAGAATTAAGGCAGCAGGTTAGGAGAATTAAGGCAGCAGGTTAGGAGAATTAAGGCAGCAGGTTAGGAGAATTAAGGCAGCAGGTTAGGAGAATTAAGGCAGCAGGTTAGGAGAATTAAGGCAGCAGGTTAGGAGAATTAAGGCAGCAGGTTAGGAGAATTAAGGCAGCAGGTTAGGAGAATTAACGCAGCAGGTTAGGAGAATTAACGCAGCAGGTTAGGAGAATTAACGCAGCAGGTTAGGAGAATTAAGGCAGCAGGTTAGGAGAATTA
Organism: Oncorhynchus keta; assembly: GCF_023373465.1. NCBI lineage: Eukaryota > Metazoa > Chordata > Actinopteri > Salmoniformes > Salmonidae > Oncorhynchus > Oncorhynchus keta. Next base: position 1,297 of record NW_026277191.1, on the reverse strand, counting down.
AGGCAGCAGGTTAGGAGAATTAAGGCAGCAGGTTAGGAGAATTAACGCAGCAGGTTAGGAGAATTAACGCAGCAGGTTAGGAGAATTAACGCAGCAGGTTAGGAGAATTAACGCAGCAGGTTAGGAGAATTAAGGCAGCAGGTTAGGAGAATTAAGGCAGCAGGTTAGGAGAATTAAGGCAGCAGGTTAGGAGAATTAAGGCAGCAGGTTAGGAGAATTAAGGCAGCAGGTTAGGAGAATTAACGCAGCAGGTTAGGAGAATTAAGGCAGCAGGTTAGGAGAATTAAGGCAGCAGGTTAGGAGAATTAACACAGCAGGTTAGGAGAATTAACACAGCAGGTTAGGAGAATTAAGGCAGCAGGTTAGGAGAATTAAGGCAGCAGGTTAGGAGAATTAAGGCAGCAGGTTAGGAGAATTAAGGCAGCAGGTTAGGAGAATTAAGGCAGCAGGTTAGGAGAATTAAGGAAGCAGGTTAGGAGAATTAAGGCAGTAGGTTAGGAGAATTAAGGTAGCAGGTTAGGAGAATTAAGGCAGCAGGTTAGGAGAATTAACGCAGGAAGTTAGGAGAATTAGGTTCAGGTTATAAAAACGGTTAGAAAAACATTACATTTTTCATGTCAATTTGATAAAAGCTGCATCCCATCTAGACATGACCCTGTTCCCCACCCACTCGGCAATAGTTAATGACACTTTTAGGTTCTCTACTGTGTGCCTCTGCTCCATGTTCTCAGTGGTAAGTACATGGAACTTCATCCCACTTCATTTGTATTTATTATGGATCTCCATTAGCTGGTGCCTAGGCAGCAGCTACTCTTCCTGGGGTCCAGCCAAATTAAGGCAGTTCATACAATTTTAAAAACATTCAAATAGATTTTCTGATTTCACAACACACTGTGTGCTCTCAGGCCCCAACTCCACCACTACAGAACAATTCAATGTGTATGTGTGTATAGTGCACGTTACCAAACACGTATCCAATAAGTATTATGCATAATTATTGAAGAACTAATGACATTATCAATTTAGGTATCAAGGTGAGGTGACATTCAGTAATATGGAAGAAAATATAAACGGAACATGTACTCAATTGTCATACTTGAGTAAAAGTAATAGAAAACGACTCAAGTCGTCACCCAGTAACATAATACAATATTTAGTTTGAAATATTTTCTTTATTTAACCAGGTAGGCCAGTTGAGAACAAGTTCCCATTTACAACTGCGACCTGGCCAAGATAAAGGAAAGCAGTGCGACACAAACAACAACACAGAGTTACACATGGAGTAAACAACAACACA
>NW_026277190.1:0-898 GCF_023373465.1 Oncorhynchus keta | reverse complement strand
TGACCTATTTGCAGTAAGACTGGTGTGACCAGGGCTGTCTCCATTGGTATTGACCTATTTGCAAAACTGGTGTGAACAGGGCTGTCTCCATTGGTATTGACCTATTTGCGTGAGACTGAGTGTGACCAGGGCTGTCTCCATTGGTACTGACCTATTTGCAGTAAAGCTGGTGGCCAGCGGGCTGTCTCCATTGGTACTGACCTATTTGCAGTAAGACTGGTGTGGCCGGGCTGTCTCCATTATTCAACTTCTTTTGCAGTAAGACTGGTGTGACACCAGGGCTGTCTCCCATTGGTACCGACCTATTTGCGGTAAGACTGGTGTGACGGGGCTGTCTCCATTGGTATTGACCTATTTGCAGTAAGACTGGTGTGAACAGGGCTGTCTCCATTGGTATTGACCTATTTGCAGTAGACTGGTGTGACCAGGGCTGTCTCCATTGGTACTCGACCTATTTGCAGTAAGACCGTGTGGCCGGGCTGTCTCCATTGGTACTGACCTATTTGCAGTAAGACTGGTGTGGCCGGGCTGTCTCCATTGGTATTGACCTATTTGCAGTAAGACTGGTGGCTGGCTGTTCCCCATTGGTACTGACTCATTTGCAGTAAGACTGGTGTGGCCGGGCTGTCTCCATTGGTATTGACCTATTTGCAAGACTGGTGTGACCGGGCTGGCCTCCATTGGTATTGACCTATTTGCAGTAAGACTGGTGTGACCAGGGCTGTCTCCAGCTGTATTGACCTATTTGCAGTAAGACTGGTGTGACACCAGGCTGTCTCCATTGGTACCGACCTATTTGCAGTAAGACTGGTGTGGACCAGGGCTGTTCCATTGGTATTGACCTATTTGCAGTAAGACTGGTGTACACCAGGCTGTCTCCATTGGTACTGACCTATTT
>NW_026277189.1:0-3151 GCF_023373465.1 Oncorhynchus keta | reverse complement strand
TACGTAAGCAACTTTCTGAACATTGAGACGTGTAGTCCACTTGTCATTCAATTTCCTTGCATTAAGCGTAGCCTTTTCTGTAGCCTGTCAACTATGTGTCTGTCTATCCCTGTTCTCTCCTCTCTGCACAGACCATACAAACTCTCCACACCGCGTGGCATGACCACCTAACCTGGTGGTCCCAGCGCGCACGACCCGTGGGTTCAGGTCTCTGGTAGCCTCTGGAACTGCCGATCTGCGGCCAACAAGGCAGAGTTCATCTCAGCCTATGCCTCCCTCCAGTCCCTTGACTTCTTGGCACTGACGGAACATGGATCACCACAGATAACACTGCTACTCCTACTGCTCTCTCCTCGTCCGCCCACGTGTTCTCGCACACCCGAGCTTCTGGTCAGCGGGGTGGTGGCACCGGGATCCTCATCTCTCCCAAGTGGTCATTCTCTCTTTCTCCCTTACCCATCTGTCTATTGCCTCCTTTGAATTCCATGCTGTCACAGTTACCAGCCCTTTCAAGCTTAACATCCTTATCATTTATCGCCCTCAGGTTCCCTCGGAGAGTTCATCCAATGAGCTTGATGCCTTGATAGCTCCTTTCCTGAGGACAGCTCACCTCTCACAGTTCTGGGTGACTTTAACCTCCCCAGTCTACCTTTGACTCATTCCTCTCTGCCTCCTTCTTTCCACCCTCTCCTCTTTTGACCTCACCCTCTCCCCCCCCCTACTCACAAGGCAGGCAATACGCTTGACCTCATCTTTACTAGATGCTGTTCTTCCACTAACCTCATTGCAACTCCCTCCAGGTCTCCGACCACTACCTTGTATCCTTTTCCCTCTCGCTCTCATCCAACACTTCCCACACTGCCCCTACTCGGATGGTATCGCGCCGTCCCAACCTTCGCTCTCTCCCCCGCTACTCTCTCCTCTTCCATCCTATCATCTCTTCCCTCTGCTCAAACTTTCTCCAACCTATCTCCTGATTCTGCCTCCTCAACCCTCCTCTCCTCCCTTTCTGCATCCTTTGACTCCCTATGTCCCCTATCCTCCAGGCCGGCTCGGTCCTCCTCCCGCTCCGTGGCTCGGCGACTCATTGCGAGCTCACAGAACAGGGCCTCCGGGCAGCCGAGCGGAATGGAGAGAGGCTGGCCTCCCTGCGGACCTGGCATCCTTTCACTCCCTCCTCTCTACATTTTCCTCCTCTGTCTCTGCTGCTAAAGCCACTTTCTACCATTCTAAATTCCAAGCATCTGCCTCTAACCCTAGGAAGCTCTTTGCCACCTTCTCCTCCCTCCTGAATCCTCCCCCTCCCTCCTCCCTCTCTGCAGATGACTTCGTCAACCATTTTGAAAAGAAGGTCGATGACATCCGATCCTCGTTTGCTAAGTCAAACGACACCGCTGGTTCTGCTCACACTGCCCTACCCTATGCTCTGACCTCTTTCTCCCCTCTCTCTCCAGATGAAATCTCGCGTCTTGTGACGGCCGGCCGCCCAACAACCTGCCCGCTTGACCCTATCCCCTCCTCTCTTCTCCAGACCATTTCCGGAGACCTTCTCCCTTACCTCACCTCGCTCATCAACTCATCCCTGACCGCTGGCTACGTCCCTCCCGTCTTCAAGAGAGCGAGAGTTGCACCCCTTCTGAAAAAACCTACACTCGATCCCTCCGATGTCAACAACTACAGACCAGTATCCCTTCTCTCTTTTCTCTCCAAAACTCTTGAGCGTGCCGTCCTTGGCCAGCTCTACCGCTATCTCTCTCAGAATGACCTTCTTGATCCAAATCAGTCAGGTTTCAAGACTAGTCATTCAACTGAGACCTGCTCTTCTCTGTATCACGGAGCGCTCCGCACTGCTAAAGCTAACTCTCTCTCCTCTGCTCTCATCCTTCTAGACCTATCGGCTGCCTTCGATACTGTGAACCATCAGATCCTCCTCTCCACCCTCTCCGAGTTGGGCATCTCCGGCGCGGCCCACGCTTGGATTGCGTCCTACCTGACAGGTCGCTCCTACCAGGTGGCGTGGCGAGAATCTGTCTCCTCACCACGCGCTCTCACCACTGGTGTCCCCCAGGGCTCTGTTCTAGGCCCTCTCTTATTCTCGCTATACACCAAGTCACTTGGCTCTGTCATAACCTCACATGGTCTCTCCTATCATTGCTATGCAGACGACACACAATTAATCTTCTCCTTTCCCCCTTCTGATGACCAGGTGGCGAATCGCATCTCTGCATGTCTGGCAGACATATCAGTGTGGATGACGGATCACCACCTCAAGCTGAACCTCAGCAAGACGGAGCTCCTCTTCCTCCCGGGGAAGGACTGCCCGTTCCATGATCTCGCCATCACGGTTGACAACTCCATTGTGTCCTCCTCCCAGAGCGCTAAGAACCTTGGCGTGATCCTGGACAACACCCTGACGTTCTCAACTAACATCAAGGCGGTGTCCCGTTCCTGTAGGTTCATGCTCTACAACATCCGCAGAGTACGACCCTGCCTCACACAGGAAGCGGCGCAGGTCCTAATCCAGGCACTTGTCATCTCCCGTCTTGATTACTGCAACTCGCTGTTGGCTGGGCTCCCTGCCTGTGCCATTAAACCCCTACAACTCATCCAGAACGCCGCAGCCCGTCTGGTGTTCAACCTTCCCAAGTTCTCTCACGTCACCCCGCTCCTCCGCTCTCTCCACTGGCTTCCAGTTGAAGCTCGCATCCGCTACAAGACCATGGTGCTCGCCTACGGAGCTGTGAGGGAACGGCACCTCAGTACCTCCAGGCTCTGATCAGGCCCTACACCCAAACAAGGGCACTGCGTTCATCCACCTCTGGCCTGCTCGCCTCCCTACCACTGAGGAAGTACAGTTCCCGCTCAGCCCAGTCAAAACTGTTCGCTGCTCTGGCCCCCAATGGTGGAACAAACTCCCTCACGACGCCAGGACAGCGGAGTCAATCACCACCTTCCGGAGACACCTGAAACCCCACCTCTTCAAGGAATACCTAGGATAGGGTAAGTAAGGGTAGAGTAATCCTTCTCACCCCCCTCTCCCCCAACAAGATTTAGATGCAAGTGGCTGTTCCACTGGTTGTCATAAGGTGTATGCACCAATTTGTAAGTCGCTCTGGATAAGAGCGTCTGCTAAATGACTTAAATGTAAATG
>NW_026277188.1:0-3330 GCF_023373465.1 Oncorhynchus keta | reverse complement strand
TTCACCGCTGTGCCATTGACTGTAATGGTCACCTACTGTACCCATTGACTGTAATGTATTTCACCTGCTGTACCCATTGACCTGTAATGTTAATGTTCACCTGCTGTACCCATTGACTGTAATGTTAATGTGTTCCACCTACTGTCCCCATTGACTGTAATGTTAATGTTCTACCTACTGTACCCATTGACTGTACGTTACGTATTAACCTACTGTACCCATTGACTGTAATGTTAATGTTCTACCTACTGTACCAATTGATCTGTAATGTTAATGTGTTCCACCTACTGTGCCCATTGACTGTAATGTTCCACCTACTGTACTGAACAGGGCTCGCGGGCAGCCGAGCGGAAATGGAGGAAACTCGCCTCTCTGCGGACCTCGGCATCCTTTCACTCCCTCCTCTCTACATTTTCCTCCTCTGTCTCTGCTGCTAAAGCCACTTTCTACCATTCTAAATTCCAAGCATCTGCCTCTAACCCTAGGAGCTCTTTGCCACCTTCTCCTCCCTCCTGAATCCCCCCTCCTCCCTCTCTGCAGATGACTTCGTCAACCATTTTGAAAAGAAGGTCGATGACATCCGATCCTCGTTTGCTAAGTCAAACGACACCGCTGGTTCTGCTCACACTGCCCTACCCTATGCTCTGACCTCTTTCTCCCCTCTCTCTCCAGATGAAATCTCGCGCCTTGCGACGGCCGGCCGCCCAACAACCTGCCCCCTATCCCCTCCTCTCTTTCTCCAGACCATTTCCGGAGACCTTCTCCTTACCTCACCTCGCTCATCAACTCATCCCCTGACCGCTGGCTACGTCCCTCCCCGTCTTCAAGAGAGCGAGAGTTGCACCCCCCTTCTGAAAAAACCACACTCGATCCCTCGATGTCAACAACTACAGACCAGTATCCTTCTCTCTTTTCTCTCCAAAACTCTTGAGCGTGCCGTCCTTGGCCAGCTCTACCGCTATCTCTCTCAGAATGACCTTCTTGATCCAAAATCAGTCAGGTTTCAAGACTAGTCATTCAACTGAGACTGCTCTTCTCTGTATCACGGAGCGCTCCCCGCACTGCTAAAGCTAACTCTCTCTCCTCTGCTCTCATCCTTCTAGACCTATCGGCTGCCTTCGATACTGTGAACCATCAGATCCTCCCTCTCCACCCCTCTCCGAGTTGGGCATCTCCGGCGCGGCCCACGCTTGGATTGCGTCCTACCTGACAGGTCGCTCCTACCAGGTGGCGGGCGAGAATCTGTCTCTCACCACGCGCCTCACCACTGGTGTCCCCCAGGCTCTGTTCTAGGCCCTCTTATTCTCGCTATACACCAAGTCACTTGGCTCTGTCATAACCTCACATGGTCTCTCCTATCATTGCTATGCAGACGACACACAATTAATCTTCCTTTCCTCTTCTTCTGATGACCAGGTGGCGAATCGCATTCTGCATGTCTGGCAGACATATCAGTGTGGATGACGGATCACCACCTCAAGCTGAACTCAGCAAGACGGAGCTGCTCTTCCTCCCGGGAAGGACTGCCCGTCCATGATCTCGCCATCACGGTTGACAACTCCATTGTGTCCTCCTCCCAGAGCGCTAAGAACCTTGGCGTGATCCTGGACAACACCCTGTCGTTTCAACCAACATCAAGGCGGTGGCCCGTTCCTGTAGGTTCATGCTCTACAACATCCGCAGAGTACCGACCCTGCTCACACAGGAAGCGGCGCAGGTCCTAATCCAGGCACTTGTCATCTCCCGTCTGATTACTGCAACCGCTGTTGGCTGGGCTCCCTGCCTGTGCCATTAAACCCTACAACTCATCCAGAACGCCGCAGCCCGTCTGGTGTTCAACCTTCCTAAGTTCTCTCACGCCACCCCGCTCCTCCGCTCTCTCCACTGGCTTCCAGTTGAAGCTCGCATCCGCTACAAGACCATGGTGCTTGCCACGGAGCTGTGAGGGGAACGGCACCTCAGTACCTCCAGGCTCTGATCAGGCCCTACACTCCAAACAAGGGCACTGCGTTCATCCACCTCTGGCCTGCTCGCCTCCCTACCACTGAGGAAGTACAGTTCCCGCTCAGCCCAGTCAAAACTGTTCGCTGCTCTGGCCCCCAATGGTGGAACAAACTCCCTCACGACGCCAGGACAGCGGAGTCAATCACCACCTTCCGGAGACACCTGAAACCCCACCTCTTTAAGGAATACCTAGGATAGGATAAAGTAATCCTTCTCACCCCCCCCTTAAAAGATTTAGATGCACTATTGTAAAGTGGCTGTTCCACTGGATGTCATAAGGTGAATGCACCAATTTGTAAGTCGCTTCTGGATAAGAGCGTCTGCTAAAATGACTTAAATGTAAATGTAAATGTACCTGTCCCCATTGACTGTAATGTTAATGTATTTCACCTACTGTCCCCATTGACTGTAATGTTAATGTGTTTCACCTACTGTCCCCATTGACTGTAATGTGTGATCACATACTGTACCCATTGACTGTAATGTTAATGTGTTTCATCTACTGTCCCCATTGACTGTAATGTTAATGTGTTTCACCTACTGTCCCCATTGACTGTAATGTGTTTCACCTGCTGTACCCATTGACTGTAATGTTAATGTGTTTCACCTACTGTCCCCATTGACTGTAATGTTAATGTTCACCTGCTGTACCCATTGACTGTAATGTTAATGTTCACCTACTGTACCCATTGACTGTAATGTTAATGTTCACCTACTGTACCCATTGACTGTACATGTTCCACCTGCTGTACCCATTGACTGTAATGTTAATGTTCACCTACTGTACCCATTGACTGTAATGTTAATGTTCTACCTACTGTACCCATTGACTGTAATGTTAATGTTCCACCTACCAAAACTAATAGATCAAAATGTATTTCACCTGCTGAACCCATTGACTGTGAAGAAAGAATGTTCAATACCTGCTGTACCCATTGACTGTAATGTTAATGTACCCACCCCTACCATCCCATTGACTGTAATGTTAATGTTCTACCTACTGTACCCATTGACTGTAACGTTAATGCCAACCCCATTGTACCCGCTGACTGTAATGTTAATGTTCCACCTACTGTACCCATTGGTACTGTTAATGTGTTCCACCTACTGTCCCATTGACAATTGTACCCATTGACTGTAATGTTCCACCTACTGTACCCATTGACTGTAATGTTCACCTACTGTACCCATTGACCGTACACCAATTATCAAATCATTGACTGTAATGTGTTCACCTACTGTACCCATTGACCGTAATTAATGTATCCACCTGTTAACCCTATTGACTGTAATGTTAATGTGTTCCACCTACTGTCCCCATTGACT
>NW_026277187.1:0-4679 GCF_023373465.1 Oncorhynchus keta | reverse complement strand
CCCTCCGACGAACGCCACCGGGCGGACTACCCGGAGCGCCAGGGTGGAGGCGGTAAAAGTCACGAAGCAGGTCATCGTCAAGGATCTGACGCCGAGGAATCCAACTCCTCTCCTCAGGACCATATCCTTCCCAATCCACTAAATACTGGAACCCTCGACCCCGCCGTCTGGAGTCCATGATGCGGCGCACCGTGTAGACAGAACCACCTCCGATCATCCGAGGAGGAGGACGACGAGGAGGAGGGGGCAACAGAGGACTGAGGAGAACCGGCTTGAGGCAGGAGACATGAAAGGTGGGATGTACTCTTAGTGTAGCAGGCAACTTGAGTCGGACCACAACAGGATTAATGATCTTCTCCACTACAAACGGACCAATGAACTTCGGTGACAGTTTCCTCGACTCAGACCGTAGAGGAAGATCCCGTGTAGCCAACCAAACCCTATCTCCGACGGTATAAGCGGGGGCAGGAATACGGCGACGATTCGCCTGGATCTGATACCGGTCAGAAACCTAACGAGGGCCTGATGCCAGGTGCGGTGGCAACGACAAATGGAAGCCTGGGAAGGAACCGAGAGATCCCGCCCCAGAGAAGGAAACAAGGGAGGTTGGTAATCCGTACAGGCACTGGAAGGGAGACATCCCAGTGGCAGATGAAGGGAGAGTATTATGAGCATACTCGACCCAGGGTAATTGAGAGGACCAAGAGGTGGGATCAGAGGGAAACAAGACAGCGCAGTGGACTCCATCTTCTGCTGGCTCTCTCCGCCTGACCACAGGATTGGGGGTGAAATCCAGATGTGAGACTGACTGTAGCTCCAATGGCCAAACAGAAGGATTTCCAGATAGCAGAGGTAAAACTGAGGACACGGTCCAGAAACAATGTCACAGGGCAACCCGTGGACCCTGAAACACCTCCCTAACCAGGATCTCGGACGTCTCAGTGGCAGAAGGCAGCTTGGAGAGAGTGGAACAAAGTGGGCAAACAACCCATTGACAAAATGGGCTGGAAAGGTCAACAAACCTCCAGGTATCTTCTCCCATGGCAGGCCACCAAAATCGTCTGCGCAGTGGCGCCATAGTCCGAAAGCAACACCAGGGTGACAAGCTATCTTGCTGGCGTGGGACCACTGAAGGACAGCAGAACGGACCGACTCAGGCACGAACAACCGACCGGGTGGACCGTTACCGGGCCCGGGCTGTGTCCGAAGAGCCGCCATCACCTCCTCCTCAATCCTCCATGTCTGGGGAAGAATCGTCTCAGTCTTGGCCCCACTCTCCTCCGTCTTGAGAACATCCGGGACAGGGCGCCCGCCTTCCGTTCTTCAACCCAGGTCGGAACGTCAGGGAAAAATTGAAGCGTCCAAAAAACAAAGCCCACCGGGCCTGACGGGAGTTGAGACGTTTGCCGATTGCACGTAAGCCAGATTCTTGTGGTCAGTCCAGACCACAAACGGTTGCTCCGCTCCTCCAACCAGTGACGCCACTCCTCCAAGGCAAGCTTCACAGCGAGAAGCTCCCGGTTACCCACATCGTAGTTTCTTTCAGCTGGAGAAAGACGACAAGAGTAGAGGGCGCAGGGATGGAGTTTACCGTCAGTGGAGCTACGCTGGGACAGGATGGCGCCCACCCCACATCAGACGCATCCACCTCCACAACGAACTGACGGGAAGTGTCAGGTTGAGAGAGAATCGGGCGTTGGTGAATCGGCTCTTCAAATCTAGAAATGCTCGGTCTGCCTCAGGAGACCAACAGAACTTTCTGGTGCAAGACGTCAGTACAGTTAAAGGGGCGGCCACCCGGCTGTAATCACGGATAAACCTCCGATAAAAATTTGCAAACCCCAGGAATCTCTGGAGCTGCAATCTCGTACCGGGCTGGACCCAATCCCGAACCGCCTGAACCTTCTCTTGGTCCATCTTGATCTCTCCCTGGAGATGATGTACCCAAGGAAGGACGTCGTGTGGGCGTGAAAATCACACTTCTCAGCCTTCACAACAGACGGTTCTCCAATAACCGCTGCAGGACCTGCTTGACATGCTGAACGTGGCTAGAAAGCTCCTTCGAGAAGATGAGGATATCATCCAGGTAAACGAACACAAAAATACCAATCATATCTCTCAGAACGTCATTCACCATACTTTGGAACACAGCAGGAGCGTTGGTCAGTCCAAACGGCATCACCTGGTACTGAAATGTCCCATCGGAGTATTGAACCCAGTCAACCACTCGTCCCCCTCTTTGATCCGAACCAAATGATAAGCATTACGTAAATCAAGTCGTAAAAACCGTAGCACCCTGTAAAGAATCAAAAGCCGAGCTCATCAAGGGCAGGGGATACTTGTTCTTGACCGTAATATCATTCAAACCCCGATAATCAATACACGGTCGAAGAGAGCCATCCTTCTTGCTCACAAAAAATCCTGCTCCCAGAGGTGATGACGAGGGCCGAATGAGACCTGCAGCTAGAGACTCCTTGATGTAGGTCTCCAAGGCCTCACGTTCAGGTTGAGAGATACTGTATAACCGTCCCCTTGGGAAAGGCAGCTCCAGGAAACAGATTAATCGCACAGTCATAAGGTCGGTGGGGAGGAAGGGACAGAGCTTCTGTTTACTGACATCTACCCAACTCGTGATATGTTTCTGAACCAGGGACAAATCAGAGGAGCAGAGTCACTGACCTGACTGGAAACGACAGGAGAACAGGCAGTCCTAAGGCAGTTAGCATGACAATCAATGCTCCAACTAGTTACCTTACCCTTCACCCAATCAAACGAGGGATTGTGTTCCTTCAGCCAGGGGTAACCAAGAACCAGAGGAACATGGGTCGAGGACAGAATGAAGAAGGAGATAAACTCTGAATGATTTCCCGACAACAACATCTTAACCGGTTCATTCCTCATAGTGATCCGTGCCAGACTACTGCCGTTCAGAGTGGCTGCTTCAATGGCTTTCCGGCAATTGCTCCTGGAAAGCCCCAGCTGTTCCACCAAGTCGGCATCAATAAAGCTGCCATCGGCACCTGAATCGATAAAGTGTGCCATCTCTAAGCTCTGATCCTTATTCATAAGGGTCGCAGGAAAACGGGGTCTGACAGGATCTTTGAGAGGTTGAAACTGGCTCGCTAAAATTCCTCCCAAAACTAGCGAGCCGGGCAGTTTAGTCTGCGGTCAGCTCAATTTGCATTGGTTCAGGATCTGGTGGCAGACCTCCACTAACCCGTGTGGGGAATAACGATCATCACGTTCTGGTTCACTTCCTGAACCTAATGGTAACCGAGTTGCTGATTGATTGGATGGACCCCACTGCTTCTCCCTCCCTTCTCTCGGACTCTATTATCTACCCGAAACAGATAAAGTGACCAAGCTGTCTAGGTCACCAGGCTCTGGATAGGATATCATCAGCTCGTCCTTGAGTTGCTCCGACAACCCCTGGTAAAAAGCCGCTTGTAGTGACTCCTCATTCCAACCACTTCCACACAATGTCCTGAACTCGATCATAAAGTCTGCGCACACTGCGAGCTCCTTTTGGCGAAGAGTGAACAAACGTTCAGTTTGCGTCCTTACCTCCTCGGACTGGACGGTCAAAAAGCTTTCTCTCATTCTCTCCCGCGGAACTCCTGGTATGAAGCCGATGCAGGTCTCCTGTCGCTCCTCAAACGGCTGGAAGCCTCCATTCCCAGAGCTCTTCCACGCAGCAGTTCAATAACAAAGGCTGTCCTAGCCTTGTCAGTGGCGTAGGAATGGGGGCCGCAGATCAAAACACTAACCCACACTGCATAAGAAATCGAACGCATCTTCTCACAAATCCCCTTCATTGATTGTATCAGGCGTCGGTACTCTTGGATTCACGGAAGGAAACCATCGCCAGACACGGCAGGTGAGATGGGTGAAACAGGTGGTGAATGAATCAAACTGATCTGATCCTGGATTTGTGTCAAGCTAGCAGATAAGTTCTGGTTTGAACCCGCTATCTAGCGCCGTCTTGTGTTGTCCCAATGTATTTACATTTAAGTCATTTAGCAGACGCTCTCATCCAGAGCGACTTACAAATTGGTGCATTCACCTTATGACATCCAGTGGAACAGCCACTTTACAATAGTGCATCGAAATCTTTTAGGGGGGTGAGAAGGGATTACTTATCCTATCCTAGGTATTCCTTAAAGAGGTGGGGGTTTCAGGTGTCTCCGGAAGGTGGTGATTCGCTGTCCTGGCGACGTGAGGGAGTTTGTTCCACCATTGTGGGCCAGAGCAGCGAACAGTTTTGACTGGGCTGAGCGGGAACCGTACTCCTCAGTGGTGGAGAGGAGCAGGCCAGAGGTGGATGAACGCAGTGCCCTTGTTTGGGTGTAGGGCCTGATCAGAGCCTGGAGGTACTGAGGTGCCGTCCCTCACAGCCCGTAGGCAAACACCATGGTCTTGTAAAGATGCGCAGCTTCAACTGGAAGCCAGTGGAGAGAGCGGAAGAGCGGGGTGACGAGAGAGAACTTGGGAAGGTTGAACACCAGACGGGCTGCGGCGTTCTGGGATGAGTTGTAGGGGTTATAATGGCACAGGCAGGGAGCCCAGCCAACAGCGAGTTGCAGTAATCCAGACGGGAGATGACAAGTGCCTGGATTAGACCTGCGCGCTTCCTGTAAGGCAGGTCGCATTTCTGCGGATGTTGCAAAGGCGAACCTACA
>NW_026277186.1:0-8918 GCF_023373465.1 Oncorhynchus keta | reverse complement strand
CGTTACTGTTATAGCCTCGTTACTGTTATAGCCTCGTTGCTGTTATACTACTGTTATAGCCTCGTTAGTTATAGCCTCGTTACTGTTATAGCCTGACTACTGTATATAGCCTCGTTACTGTTATAGCCTCGTTACTGTTATAGCCTCGTTACTGTTATAGCCTCGTTACTGTTATAGCTGTTACTGTTATCGCCTCACTGTGTTATAGCCTCGTTACTGTTATAGCCTCGTTACTGTTATAGCCTCACTACTGTTATAGCCTCGTTACTGTTATAGCCTCACTACTGTTATAGCCTCGCTACTGTTATAGCCTCGCTACTGTTATAGCCTCGTTATAGCCTGTTACTGTTATAGCCTCGTTACTGTTATAGCCTACTGTATTTGCACTACTGTTATAGCCTCGTTACTGTTATAGCCTCGCTACTGTTATAGCCTCGTTACTGTTATAGCCTCGTTACTGTTATAGCCTCACTACTGTTATAGCCTCACTACTGTTATAGCCTCGTTACTGTTATAGCCTCGCTACTGTTATAGCCTCGTTACTGTTATAGCCTCACTACTGTATATAGCCTCACTACTGTTATAGCCTCGTACTGTTATAGTCTCGTTACTGTTATAGCCTCACTACTGTTATAGCCTCGTTACTGTTATAGCCTCGTTACTGTTATAGCCTCACTACTGTTATAGCCTCGTTACTGTTATAGCCTCGTTACTGTTATAGCCTCGCTTACTGTTATAGCCTCACTACTGTATATAGCCTCACTACTGTTATAGCCTCGTACTGTTATAGCCTCGTTACTGTTATAGTCCTCGTTACTGTTATAGCCTCACTTACTGTTATAGCCTCACTACTGTTATAGCCTCGTTACTGTTATAGCCTCACTTACTGTTATAGCCTCACTACTGTTATAGCCTCACTACTGTTATAGCCTCACTTACTGTTATAGCCTCGTTACTGTTATAGCCTCGTTACTGTTATAGCCTCGTTACTGTTATAGCCTCGTTACTGTTATAGCCTCACTTACTGTTATAGCCTCGTATACTGTACTGTTATAGCCTCACTACTGTTATAGCCTCGTTACTGTTATAGCCTCGTTACTGTTATAGCCTCACTACTGTTATAGTCTCGTTACTGTTATAGCCTCGTTACTGTTATAGCCTCACTACTGTTATAGCCTCACTACTGTATATAGTCTCGTTACTGTTATAGTCTCACTACTGTTATAGCCTCGTTACTGTTATAGCCTCGTTACTGTTATAGCCTCGCTACTGTATATAGCCTCACTACTGTATATAGCCTCATTACTGTTATAGCCTCGCTACTGTTATAGCCTCGTTACTGTTATAGCCTCGTTACTGTTATAGCCTGACTACTGTATATAGCCTCGTTACTGTTATAGCCTCGTTACTGTTATAGTCTCGTTACTGTTATAGCCTCATTACTGTTATAGCCTCGCTACTGTTATAGCCTCGTTACTGTTATAGTCTCGTTACTGTTATAGCCTCGTTACTGTATATAGCCTCACTACTGTTATAGCCTCGTTACTGTTATAGCCTCGCTACTGTTATAGCCTCGTTACTGTTATAGTCTCGTTACTGTTATAGCCTGTTACTGTTATAGCCTCGTTACTGTTATAGCCTCGTTACTGTTATAGTCTGTTATAGTTACTGTTATAGCCTCGTTACTGTTATAGCCTCGACTGTCACTGTTATAGTCTCGTTACTGTTATAGCCTCGTTACTGTTATAGCCTCGTTACTGTTATAGCTCGTTACTGTTATAGCCTCGTTACTGTTATAGCCTCACTACTGTTATAGCCTCGTTACTGTTATAGCCTCGTTACTGTTATAGCCTCGTTACTGTTATAGCCTCGTTACTGTTATAGCCTCACTACTGTTATAGCCTCGTTACTGTTATAGCCTCGTTACTGTTATAGCCTCGTTATAGCCTGTTGTTATAGCCTCACTGTTATACTGTTATATAGCCTCCTTACTGTTATAGCCTCGTTACTGTTATAGCCTCACTACTGTTATAGTCTCGTACTGTTATAGCCTGTTACTGTTATAGTCTCGTTACTGTTATAGCCTCGTTACTGTTATAGCCTCGTTACTGTTATAGCCTCGTTACTGTTATAGCCTCATTACTGTTATAGCCTCGTTACTGTTATAGCCTCGTTACTGTTATAGCCTCGTTACTGTTATAGCCTCGTTACTGTTATAGCCTCGTTACTGTTATAGCCTCGTTACTGTTATAGCCTCGTTACTGTTATAGCCTCGTTACTGTTATAGCCTCGTTACTGTTATAGCCTGACTACTGTATATAGCCTCGTTACTGTTATAGCCTTGTTACTGTTATAGTCTCGTTACTGTTATAGCCTCGTTACTGTTATAGCCTCGTTACTGTTATAGCCTCGTTACTGTTATAGCCTCGTTACTGTTATAGCCTCGTTACTGTTATAGCCTCGTTACTGTTATAGCCTCGCTACTGTTATAGCCTCGTTACTGTTATAGCCTCGTTACTGTTATAGCCTCGTTACTGTTATAGCCTCGTTACTGTTATAGCCTCGTTACTGTTATAGCCTCGTTACTGTTATAGCCTCACTACTGTATATAGCCTCACTACTGTATATAGCCTCGTTACTGTTATAGCCTCGTTACTGTTATAGCCTCGTTACTGTTATAGCCTCGTTATATAGCCTGTTATGTTATAGCCTCGTTACTGTTATAGCTGTGTATAGCCTCGTTACTGTTATAGCCTCGTTACTGTTATAGTCTCGTTACTGTTATAGCCTCTGTTATAGCCTGTTACTGTTATAGCCTCGTTACTGTTATATAGCCTCGTTACTGTTATAGCCTCGTTACTGTTATAGCCTCGTTACTGTTATAGCCTCGTTACTGTTTATAGCCTCGTTACTGTTATAGCCTCGTTACTGTTATAGCCTCGTTACTGTTATAGCCTCGTTACTGTTATAGCTGTTATGTTATAGCCTCGCTACTGTTATAGCCTCGTTACTGTTATAGCCTCGTTACTGTTATAGCCTCGTTACTGTTATAGCCTCGTTACTGTTATAGCCTCGTTACTGTTATAGCCTCGTTACTGTTATAGCCTTGCTGTTATAGCCTCGTTACTGTTACTGTTATAGCCTCGTTACTGTTATAGCCTCGTTACTGTTATAGCCTCGTTACTGTTATAGCCTCGTTACTGTTATAGCCTCGTTATAGCCTCGTTACTTATAGCCTCGTTACTGTTATAGCCTCGTTACTGTTATAGCCTCGTTACTGTTATAGCCTCGTTACTGTTATAGCCTCGTTACTGTTATAGCCTCACTACTGTTATAGCCTCGTACTGTTATAGCCTCGTTACTGTTATAGCCTCGTTACTGTTATAGCCTCGTTACTGTTATAGCCTCGTTACTGTTATAGCCTCGTTACTGTTATAGCCTCGTTACTGTTATAGCCTCGTTACTGTTATAGCCTCGTTACTGTTATAGCCTCACTACTGTTATAGCCTAGCTGTTATAGTCTCACTACTGTTATAGCCTCGTTACTGTTATAGCCTCGTTACTGTTATAGCCTCACTACTGTTATAGCCTCGTTACTGTTATAGCCTCGTGTTATAGCCTCGTTACTGTTATAGCCTCGTTATAGCCTCGTTACTGTTATAGCCTCGTTACTGTTATAGCCTCGTTACTGTTAGCCTGACTAGCCTTACTGTTATAGCCTCGTTACTGTTATAGCCTCGTTACTGTTATAGCCTCGTTACTGTTATAGCCTCGTTACTGTTATAGCCTCGTTACTGTTATAGCCTCTGTTACTGTTATAGCCTCGTTACTGTTATAGCCTCGTTACTGTTATAGCCTGACTACTGTTACTGTTACTGTTATAGCCTCGTTACTGTTATAGCCTCGTTACTGTTATAGCCTCGTTACTGTTATAGCCTCGTTACTGTTATAGCCTCGTTACTGTTATAGCCTCGTTACTGTTATATAGCCTCGTTACTGTTATAGCCTCGTTACTGTTATAGCCTCACTGTTATAGCTCGTTACTGTTATAGCCTCACTACTGTATATAGCCTCACTACTGTTATAGCCTCGTTACTGTTATAGCCTCGTTACTGTTATAGCCTCGTTACTGTTATAGCCTCGTTACTGTTATAGCCTCACTACTGTTATAGCCTCGTTACTGTTATAGCCTCGCTACTGTTATAGCCTCGTTACTGTTATAGCCTCGTTACTGTTATAGTCTCGTTACTGTTATAGCCTCGTTACTGTTATAGCCTCACTACTGTATATAGCCTCGCTACTGTTATAGCCTCGTTACTGTTATAGCCTCACTACTGTATATAGCCTCGTTACTGTTATAGCCTCGTTACTGTTATAGCCTCGTTACTGTTATAGCCTCGTTACTGTTATAGCCTCGTTACTGTTATAGCCTCGTTACTGTTATAGCCTCGTTACTGTTATAGCCTCGTTACTGTTATAGCCTCGTTACTGTTATAGCCTCGTTACTGTTATAGCCTCGTTACTGTTATAGCCTCGTTACTGTTATAGCCTCGTTACTGTTATAGCCTCGTTACTGTTATAGCCTCGTTACTGTTATAGCCTCGTTACTGTTATAGCCTCGTTACTGTTATAGCCTCGTTACTGTTATAGCCTCGTTACTGTTATAGCCTCACTACTGTATATAGCCTCGTTACTGTTATAGCCTCGTTACTGTTATAGCCTCGCTACTGTTATAGCCTCGTTACTGTTATAGCCTCACTACTGTATATAGCCTCACTACTGTTATAGCCTCGTTACTGTTATAGCCTCGTTACTGTTATAGCCTCACTACTGTTATAGCCTCACTACTGTTATAGCCTCGTTACTGTTATAGCCTCGTTACTGTTATAGCCTCGTTACTGTTATAGCCTCACTACTGTATATAGCCTCCCTACTGTTATAGCCTCGTTACTGTTATAGCCTCGTTACTGTTATAGGCTCGTTACTGTTATATAGCCTCGTTACTGTTATAGCCTCGTTACTGTTATAGCCTCGTTACTGTTATAGCCTCGTTACTGTTACTGTTATAGCCTCGTTACTGTTATAGTCTACTGTTATAGCCTCGTTACTGTTATAGCCTCTTACTGTTATAGCCTCGTTACTGTTATAGCCTCGTTACTGTTATAGCCTCGTTACTGTTATAGCCTCGTTACTGTTATAGCCTCGTTACTGTTATAGCCTCGTTACTGTTATAGCCTCGTTACTGTTATAGCCTCGTTGTTATAGCCTCGTTACTGTTATAGCCTCACGTTAGCCTCGTTACTGTTATAGCCTGTTACTGTTATAGCCTCGTTACTGTTATAGCCTCGTTACTGTTATAGCCTCGTTACTACTGTTATAGCCTCGTACTGTTATAGCCTCGTTACTGTTATAGCCTCGTTACTGTTATAGCCTCGTTACTGTTATAGCCTCGTTACTGTTATAGCCTCGTTACTGTTATAGCCTCACTACTGTTATAGCCTCACTACTGTTATAGCCTCGTTACTGTTATAGCCTCGTTACTGTTATAGCCTCGTTACTGTTATAGCCTCGTTACTGTTATAGCCTCGTTACTGTTATAGCCTCACGTTATAGCCTCGTTACTGTTATAGCCTCGTTACTGTTATAGCCTCGTTACTGTTATAGCCTCGTTATAGCCTCGTTACTGTTATAGCCTCGTTACTGTTATAGCCTCGTTACTGTTATAGCCTCGTTACTGTTATAGCCTCGTTACTGTTATAGCCTCGTTACTGTTATAGCCTCGCTACTGTTATAGCCTCGTTACTGTTATAGCCTCGTTACTGTTATAGCCTCGTTACTGTTATAGCCTCGTTACTGTTATAGCCTCGTTACTGTTATAGCCTCGTTACTGTTATAGCCTCACTACTGTATATAGCCTCACTACTGTTATAGCCTCGTTACTGTTATAGCCTCGTTACTGTTATAGCCTCGTTACTGTTATAGCCTCGTTACTGTTATAGCCTCGTTACTGTTATAGCCTCGTTACTGTTATAGCCTCGTTACTGTTATAGCCTCATTACTGTTATAGCCTCGTTACTGTTATAGCCTCGTTACTGTTATAGCCTCGTTACTGTTATAGCCTCGTTACTGTTATAGCCTCGCTACTGTTATAGCCTCGTTACTGTTATAGTCTCGTTACTGTTATAGCCTCACTACTTACTGTTATAGCCTCGTTACTGTTATAGCCTCGTTACTGTTATAGCCTCGTACTGTTATAGCTCGTTACTGTTATAGCCTCGTTACTGTTATAGCCTCGTTACTGTTATAGCCTCACTACTGTTATAGCCTCGTTACTGTTATAGCCTCGCTACTGTTATAGCCTCGTTACTGTTATAGCCTCACTACTGTTATAGCCTCACTACTGTTATAGCCTCGTTACTGTTATAGCCTCGTTACTGTTATAGCCTCGTTACTGTTATAGCCTCACTACTGTTATAGCCTCGTTACTGTTATAGCCTCGTTACTGTTATAGCCTCGTTACTGTTATAGCCTCACTACTGTTATAGCCTCGTTACTGTTATAGCCTCGTTACTGTTATAGCCTCGTTACTGTTATAGCCTCGTTACTGTTATAGCCTCGTTACTGTTATAGCCTCGTTACTGTTATAGCCTCGTTACTGTTATAGCCTCGTTACTGTTATAGCCTCGTTACTGTTATAGCCTCACTACTGTTATAGCCTCGTTACTGTTATAGCCTCGTTACTGTTATAGCCTCGTTACTGTTATAGCCTCGTTACTGTTATAGCCTCGCTACTGTATATAGCCTCTGCTTACTGTTATAGCCTAGCCTCACTACTGTACTATAGCCTCGTTACTGTTATAGCCTCACTACTGTTATAGCCTGACTACTGTTATAGCCTCGTTACTGTTATAGCCTCGTTACTGTTATAGCCTCACTACTGTTATAGCCTCGTTACTGTTATAGCCTCGTTACTGTTATAGCCTCGTTACTGTTATAGCCTCGTTACTGTTATAGCCTCGTTACTGTTATAGCCTCGTTACTGTTATAGCCTCGTTACTGTTATAGCCTCGACTACTGTTATAGCCTCGTTACTGTTATAGCCTCGTTACTGTTATAGCCTCGTTACTGTTATAGCCTCATTACTGTTACTGTTATAGCCTCGTTACTGTTATAGCCTCGTTGTTATAGCCTGTTGTTATAGCCTCGTTACTGTTATAGCCTCGTTACTGTTATAGCCTCGTTACTGTTATAGCCTCGTTACTGTTATAGCCTCGTTACTGTTATAGCCTCGTTACTGTTATAGCCTCGTTACTGTTATAGCCTCGTTACTGTTATAGCCTCGTTACTGTTATAGCCTCGTTACTGTTATAGCCTCGTTACTGTTATAGCCTCACTACTGTTATAGCCTCTGTTACCTGTTATAGCCTCAAGTTACTGTTATAGCCTCGTTACTGTTATAGCCTCGTTACTGTTATAGCCTCGTTACTGTTATAGCCTCGTTACTGTTATAGCCTGTTATAGCCTCGTTACTGTTATAGCCTCGTTACTGTTATAGCCTCGTTACTGTTATAGCTGTTGTTATAGCCTCTGTTATAGCTGTTATATAGCCTCGTTACTGTTATAGCCTCGTTACTGTTATAGCCTCGTTACTGTTATAGCCTCGTACTGTTATAGCCTCGTTACTGTTATAGCCTCGTTACTGTTATAGCCTCACTACTGTTATAGCCTCGTTACTGTTATAGCCTCGTTACTGTTATAGCCTCGTTATAGCTGTTATAGCTGTTATAGCTCGTTACTGTTATAGCCTCGTTACTGTTATAGCCTCGTTACTGTTATAGCCTCGTTACTGTTATAGCCTCGTTACTGTTATAGCTAGCCTGTTATAGCCTCGTTACTGTTATAGCCTCGTTACTGTTATAGCCTCGTTACTGTTATAGCCTCGTTACTGTTATAGCCTCACTGTGTTATAGCCTCGTTACTGTTATAGCCTCACTACTGTTATAGCCTCGTTACTGTTATAGCCTCGTTACTGTTATAGCCTCGTTACTGTTATAGTCTCGTTACTGTTATAGCCTCGTTACTGTTATAGCCTCGTTACTGTTATAGCCTCGTTACTGTTATAGCCTCGTTACTGTTATAGCCTCGTTACTGTATAGAGCCTCGCTACTGTTATAGTCTCGTTACTGTTATAGCCTCGTTACTGTTATAGCCTGATTACTGTATATAGCCTCGTTACTGTTATAGCCTCGTTACTGTTATAGCCTCGTTACTGTTATAGTCTCGTTACTGTTATAGCCTGACTACTGTATATAGCCTCGTTACTGTTATAGCCTCGTTACTGTTATAGCCTCGTTACTGTTATAGCCTCGTTACTGTTATAGCCTCGTTACTGTTATAGTCTCGTTACTGTTATAGCCTCGTTACTGTTATAGCCTCGTTACTGTTATAGCCTCGCTACTGTTATAGCCTCGTTACTGTTATAGCCTCGTTACTGTTATAGCCTCGTTACTGTTATAGCCTCGTTACTGTTATAGTCTCGTTACTGTTATAGCCTCGTTACTGTTATAGCCTCGCTACTGTTATAGCCTCGTTACTGTTATAGTCTCGTTACTGTTATAGCCTCGTTACTGTTATAGCCTCGTTACTGTTATAGTCTCGTTACTGTTATAGCCTCGTTACTGTTATAGCCTCGTTACTGTTATAGCCTCGCTACTGTTATAGCCTCGCTACTGTTATAGTCTCGTTACTGTTATAGCCTTGTTACTGTTATAGCCTCACTACTGTTATAGCCTCGCTACTGTTATAGTCTCGTTACTGTTATAGCCTCGTTACTGTTATAGCCTCGTTACTGTTATAGCCTCGCTACTGTTATAGCCTCGCTACTGTTATAGTCTTGCTACTGTTATAGTCTCGTTACT
>NW_026277185.1:0-1892 GCF_023373465.1 Oncorhynchus keta | reverse complement strand
TACTGTCTCTATTATATTTATGACAGACCAGCTAGATCTACTGTCTCTATTATACTTTGT
The DNA here is from genome assembly GCF_023373465.1 of Oncorhynchus keta. NCBI lineage: Eukaryota > Metazoa > Chordata > Actinopteri > Salmoniformes > Salmonidae > Oncorhynchus > Oncorhynchus keta. The sequence goes on along the minus strand of NW_026277185.1, from coordinate 1,832 downwards.
CAGACCAGATAGATCTACTGTCTCTATTGTATTATGACAGACCAGCTAGATCTACTGTCTCTATTATTTTATGACAGACCAGCTAGATCTACTGTCTCTATTATTTAAAACAAACCAGCTAGATCTACTGTCTCTATTATTTTATGACAGACCAGCTAGATCTACTGTCTCTGTTGTATGACATACCAGCTAGATCTACTGTCTCTGTTGTATGACATACCAGCTAGATCTACTGTCTCTATTATATTATGACAGACCAGGTAGATCTACTGTCTCTATTATAATTTGACAGACCAGGTAGATCTACTGTCTCTATTGTATTATGACAGACCAGCTAGATCTACTGTCTCTATTGTATTATGGCAGACCAGGTAGATCTACTGTCTCTATTATATTATGACAGACCAGGTAAATCTACTGTCTCTATTCTATTATGACAGACCAGATAGAAGTACTGTCTCTATTGTATTATGACAGACCAGCTAGATCTACTGTCTCTATTATATTATGACCGACCAGCTAGATCTACTGTCTCTATTATACTTTGTCAGACCAGCAAGATCTACTGTCTCTGTTATATTATGACAGACCAGCTAGATCTACTGTCTCTATTGTATGACATACCAGCTAGATATACTGTCTCTATTATATTATGACAGACCAGCTAGATCTACTGTCTCTGTTACATTATGACAGACCAGCTAGATCTACTGTGTCTATTATATTATGACAGACCAGCTAGATCTACTGTCTCTATTATATTATGACAGACCAGTTAGATCTACTGTCTCTATTATATTATGACAGACCAGCCAGATCTACTGTCTCTATTATATTATGACAGACCAGCTAGATCTACTGTCTCTATTATATTATGACAGACCAGCTAGATCTACTGTCTCTATTATATTATGACAGACCAGCTAGATCTACTGTCTCTATTATATTATGACAGACCAGCTAGATCTACTGTCTCTATTATATTATGACAGACCAGCTAGATCTACTGTCTCTATTATATTATGACAGACCAGCTAGATCTACTGTCTCTATTATATTATGACAGACCAGCTAGATCTACTGTCTCTATTATTTTATGACAGACCAGCTAGATCTACTGTCTCTATTATTTTATGACAAACCAGCTAGATCTACTGTCTCTATTATTTTATGACAGACCAGCTAGATCTACTGTCTCTATTATATTATGACAGACCAGGTAGATCTACTGTCTCTATTCTATTATGATAGACCAGCAAGATCTACTGTCTCTATTATATTATGACAGACCAGCTAGATCTACTGTCTCTATTGTATTATGGCAGAGCAGGTAGATCTACTGTCTCTATTATATTATGACAGACCAGCTAGATCTACTGTCTCTATTATATTTTGACAGACCAGATAGATCTACTGTCTCTATTGTATTATGACAGACCAGCTATATCTACTGTCTCTATTATATTATGACCGACCAGCTAGATCTACTTTCTCTATTATACTTTGACAGACCAGGTAGATCTACTGTCTCTATTCTATTATGACAGACCAGCTAGATCTACTGTCTCTATTGTATTATGGCAGACCAGGTAGATCTACTGTCTCTATTATATTATGACAGACCAGCTAGATCTACTGTCTCTATTATATTTTGACAGACCAGATAGATCTACTGTCTCTATTGTATTATGACAGACCAGCTAGATCTACTGTCTCTATTATATTATGACCGACCAGCTAGATCTACTGTCTCTATTATACTTTGTCAGACCAGATAGATCTACTGTCTCTATTATTTTATGACAGACCAGCTAGATCTACTGTCTCTATTA
>NW_026277184.1:0-2852 GCF_023373465.1 Oncorhynchus keta | reverse complement strand
ATATATTACAGACCATACAAACGCTCCACACCGCGTGGCCGCGTCCACCTAATCCTGGTGGTCCCAGCGCGCACGACCCACGTGGAGTTCCAGGTCTCCGGTAGCCTCTGGAACTGCCGATCTGCGGCCCAACAAGGCAGAGTTCATCTCTCAGCCTATGCCTCCCCTCAGTCCCTCGACTTCTTGGCACTGACGGAAACATGGATCACCACAGATAACACTGCTACTCCTACTGCTCTCTCTTCGTCCGCCCACGTGTTCTCGCACACCCGAGAGCTTCTGGTCAGCGGGGTGGTGGCACCCGGGATCCTCATCTCTCCCCAAGTGGTCATTCTCTCTTTCTCCCCTTACCCATCTGTCTATCGCCTCCTTTGAATTTCATGCTGTCACAGTTACCAGCCCTTCTTTCCACTCCTCTCCTCTTTTGACCTCACCCTCTCACCTTCCCACCCTACTCACAAGGCAGGCAATACGCTCGACCTCATCTTTACTAGATGCTGTTCTTCCACTAACCTCATTGCAACTCCTCCAAGTCTCAGAGCACTACCTTGTATCCTTTTCCCTCTCGCTCTCATCCAACACTTCCCACACTGCCCTGCTCGGATGGTAGCCGCCGTCCCAACCTTAACTCTCTCTCCCCCGCTACTCTCCTCTTCATCCCATATCATCTCTTCCTCTGCTCAAGCTTTCTCAACCTATCTCCTGATTCTGCCTCCTCCAACCCTCCTCTCCTCCCTTTACCATCCTTTGACTCTCCTGCCTCATCCTATCTTCCAGGCCGGCTCGGTCCTCCTCCCGCTCAAGTGACTCGGCGGCTCGTGCAGGCTCACAGGAGTGAAGACTCAGGGCAACCGAGGCGAAATGGAGGAAAGCTCGCCTCCTGCGGACCTGGCATCCTTTCAGCCCTCCTCTCTACATTTTCCTCCTCTGTCTCTGCTAAAGCCACTTTCTACCATTCTAAATTCCAAGCATCTGCCTCTAACCCTAGGAAGCTCTTTGCCACCTTCTCCTCCCTCCTGAATCCTCCTCCCCCTCCCCCCTCCTCCCTCTCTGCAGATGACTTGTCAACCATTTTGAAAGAAGGTCGAGCGACATCGATCCTCGTTTGCTAAGTCAAACGACACCGCTGGTTCTGCTCACTGCCTACCCTGTGCTCTGACCTCTTTCTCCCTCTCTCTCCAGATGAAATCTCGCGTCTTGACCGGCCGCCCAACAACCTGCCCGCTTGACCCTATCCCCTCTCTCTTCTCCAGACCATTTCCGGAGACCTTCTCCCTTACCTCACCTCGCTCATCAACTCATCCCTGACCGCTGGCTACGTCCCTCCCGTCTTCAAGAGAGCGAGAGTTGCACCCCTTCTGAAAAAAACCTACACTCGATCCCTCCGATGTCAACAACTACAGACCAGTATCCCTTCTTTCTTTTTCTCTCCAAAACTCTTGAACGTGCCGTCCTTGGCCAGCTCTCCCGCTATCTCTCTCAGAATGACCTTCTTGATCCAAATCAGTCAGGTTTCAAGACTAGTCATTCAACTGAGACTGCTCTTCTCTGTATCACGGAGCGCTCCGCACTGCTAAAGCTAACTCTCTCTCCTCTGCTCTCATCCTTCTAGACCTATCGGCTGCCTTCGATACTGTGAACCATCAGATCCTCCTCTCCACCCTCTCCGAGTTGGGCATCTCCGGCGCGGCCCACGCTTGGATTGCGTCCTACCTGACAGGTCGCTCCTACCAGGTGGCGTGGCGAGAATCTGTCTCCTCACCACGCGCTCTCACCACTGGTGTCCCCCAGGGCTCTGTTCTGACCCTCTCTTATTCTCGCTATACACCAAGTCACTTGGCTCTGTCATAACCTCACATGGTCTCTCCTATCATTGCTATGCAGACGACACACAATTAATCTTCTCCTTTCCCCCTTCTGATGACCAGGTGGCCCGAATCGCATCTCTGCATGTCTGGCAGACATATCAGTGTGGATGACGGATCACCACCTCAAGCTGAACCTCAGCAAAAGACGGAGCTCCTCTTCCTCCCGGGGAAGGACTGCCCGTTCCATGATCTCGCCATCACGGTTGACAACTCCATTGTGTCCTCCTCCCAGAGCGCTAAGAACCTTGGCGTGATCCTGGACAACACCCTGTCGTTCTCAACTAACATCAAGGCGGTGTCCCGTTCCTGTAGGTTCATGCTCTACAACATCCATGAAGTCGACCCTGCCTCACACAGGGAAGCGGGCGCAGGTCCTAAATCAGGCACTTGTCATCTCCCGTCTTGATTACTGCAACTCGCTGTTGGCTGGGCTCCCTGCCTGTGCCATTAAACCCCTACAACTCATCCAGAACGCCGCAGCCCGTCTGGTGTTCAGCCTTCCCAAGTTCTCTCCCGTCACCCCCGCTCCTCCGCTCTCTCCACTGGCTTCCAGTTGAAGCTCGCATCCGCTACAAGACCATGGTGCTTGCCTACGGAGCTGTGAGGGAACGGCACCTCAGTACCTCCAGGCTCTGATCAGGCCCTACACCCACAAGGGCACTGCGTTCATCCACCTCTGGCCTGCTCGCCTCCCTACCACTGAGGAAGTACAGTTCCCGCTCAGCCCAGTCAAAACTGTTCGCTGCTCTGGCCCCCAATGGTGGAACAAACTCCCTCACGACGCCAGGACAGCGGAGTCAATCACCACCTTCCGGAGACACCTGAAACCCCACCTCTTCATGGAATACCTAGGATAGGATAAGTAATCCTTCTCACCCCCCTTCTCCCCCCTTTAGATGCACTATTGTAAGTGGCTGTTCCACTGGATGTCATAAGGTGTATGCACCAATTTGTAAGTCGCTCTGGATAAGGCGTCTGCTAAAT
>NW_026277183.1:0-1276 GCF_023373465.1 Oncorhynchus keta | reverse complement strand
ACCTCAGCTCCTCCTCCAACAACCACCACCTCAGCTCCTCCTCCAACAACCACCACCTCAGCTCCTCCTCCAACAACCACCACCTCAGCTCCTCCTCCAACAACCATCACCTCAGCTCCTCCTCCAACAACCACCACCTCAGCGCCTCCTCCAACCACCACCTCAGCGCCTCCTCCAACAACCACCACCTCAGCGCCTCCTCCAACAACCACCACCTCAGCTCCTCCTCCAACAACCACCACCTCAGCTCCTCCTCCAACAACCACCACCTCAGCTCCTCCTCCAACAACCACCACCTCAGCTCCTCCTCCAACAACCACCACCTCAGCTCCTCCTCCAACAACCACCACCTCAGCGCCTCCTCCAACAACCACCACCTCAGCTCCTCCTCCAACAACCACCACCTCAGCTCCTCCTCCAACAACCACCACCTCAGCTCCTCCTCCAACAACCACCACCTCAGCTCCTCCTCCAACAACCACCACCTCAGCTCCTCCTCCAACAACCACCACCTCAGCTCCTCCTCCAACAACCACCACCTCAGCTCCTCCTCCAACAACCACCACCTCAGCTCCTCCTCCAACAACCACCACCTCAGCTCCTCCTCCAACAACCACCACCTCAGCTCCTCCTCCAACAACCATCACCTCAGCTCCTCCTCCAACAACCACCACCTCAGCGCCTCCTCCAACCACCACCTCAGCGCCTCCTCCAACCACCACCTCAGCGCCTCCTCCCAGCAACCACCACCTCAGCTCCTCCTCCAACAACTATCACCTCAGCTCCTCCTCCAACCACCACCTCAGCTCCTCCTCCAACAACCACCACCTCAGCTCCTCCTCAACAACCACCACCTCAGCTCCTCCTCCAGCAACCACCACCTCAGCTCCTCCTCCCAGCAACCACCACCTCAGCTCCTCCTCCAACAACCACCACCTCAGCTCCTCCTCCAACAACCACCACCTCAGCTCCTCCTCCAACAACCACCACCTCAGCTCCTCCTCCAACAACCACCACCTCAACTCCTCCTCCCAGCAACCATCACCTCAGCTCCTCCTCCAACAACCATCACCTCAGCTCCTCCTCAGCAACCATCACCTCAGCTCCTCCTCCAACAACCATCACCTCAGCTCCTCCTCCAACAACCACCCACCTCAGCGCCTCCTCAACCACCACCTCAGTGCCTCCTCCAACCACCACCTCAGCACCTCCTCCTCCTCCAACCTTCCACCTCAGCGCCTCCTCCAACAACCACCACCTCAGCTCCTCCTCCAAC
>NW_026277182.1:0-1648 GCF_023373465.1 Oncorhynchus keta | reverse complement strand
AGACAGGTTTAGTTTTGGGGCTAACAGTCCTCAGGTCAATGGAATAGACATGTTTAGTTTTGGGTAACTGAGTCCTCCAGGTCAATGGAATAGACAGGTTTAGTTTTGGGTAACTGAGTCCTCAAGTTAATGGAGCAGGTTTAGTTTTGGGTAACTGAGTCCTCAGGTTAATGGAATAGACAGGTTTAGTTTGGGGCTAACAGTCCTCGGGTTAATGGAAATAGACAGGTTTAGTTTGGGGCTAACAGTCCTCAGGTCAATGGAATAGACAGGTTTGATTTTTGGGTAACTGAGTCCTCAGGTCAATGGAATAGACAGGTTTAGTTTGGGGCTAAACAGTCTCAGGTCAATGGAATAGACAGGTTTAGTTTTGGGTAACTGAGTCCTCAGGTCAATGGAATAGACAGGTTTAGTTTTGGGTAACAGTCCTCGGGTTAAATGGAATAGACAGGTTTAGTTTTGGGTAACAGTCCTCAGGTTAATGGAATAGACAGGTTTAGTTTTGGGTAACTGAGTCCTCAGGTCAATGGAATAGACAGGTTTAGTTTGGGTAACTGAGTCCTCAGGTCAATGGAATAGACAGGTTTAGTTTTGGGTAACTGAGTCATCAAGTCAATGGAATAGACAGGTTTAGTTTTTAAATTGAGTCCTCAGGTCAATGGAATAGACAGGTTTAGTTTTGGGTAACTGAGTCCTCAGGTTAATGGAATAGACAGGTTTAGTTTTGGGGCTAACAGTCCTCAGGTCAATGGAATAGACAGGTTTAGTTTTGGGTAACTGAGTCCTCAGGTCAATGGAATAGACAGGTTTAGTTTTGGGTAACTGAGTCCTCAGGTTAATGGAATAGACAGGTTTAGTTTTGGGTAACTGAGTCCTCAGGTTAATGGAATAGACAGGTTTAGTTTGGGGCTAACAGTCCTCAGGTTAATGGAATAGACAGGTTTAGTTTGGGGCTAACTGAGTCCTCAGGTCAATGGAATAGACAGGTTTAGTTTTGGGTAACTGAGTCCTCAGGTCAATGGAATAGACAGGTTTAGTTTGGGGCTAACAGTCCTCAGGTCAATGGAATAGACAGGTTTAGTTTTGGGTAACTGAGTCCTCAGGTCAATGGAATAGACAGGTTTAGTTTGGGGCTAACAGTCCTCAGGTTAATGGAATAGACAGGTTTAGTTTGGGGCTAACAGTCCTCAGGTCAATGGAATAGACAGGTTTAGTTTTGGGTAACTGAGTCCTCAGGTCAATGGAATAGACAGGTTTAGTTTTGGGCTAACTGAGTCCTCAGGTCAATGGAATAGACAGGTTTAGTTTTGGGTAACTGAGTCCTCAGGTCAATGGAATAGACAGGTTTAGTTTTGGGTCACTGAGTCCTCAGGTCAATGGAATAGACAGGTTTAGTTTTGGGTAACTGAGTCCTCAGGTCAATGGAATAGACAGGTTTAGTTTTGGGTAACTGAGTCCTCAGGTCAATGGAATAGACAGGTTTTATTTGGGGCTAACAGTCCTCAGGTCAATGGAATAGACAGGTTTAGTTTTGGGTAACTGAGTCCTCAGGTCAATGGAATAGACAGGTTTAGTTTTGGGTAACTGAGTCCTCAGGTCAATGGAATAGACAGGTTTAGTTTTGGGTAACTGAGTCCTCAGGTTAATG
>NW_026277181.1:0-3711 GCF_023373465.1 Oncorhynchus keta | reverse complement strand
AATATCCAAGGCCTGAGGGTCATCTGCCTTTGGCCTAAAGAGCAGAAACCCGGACTTCACCAAAGAAATCGGTAACACAGACATTGTCATCCTGCAAGAAACCTGGTATAGAGGAGACGGACCCACTGGTTGCCCTCTAGGTTACAGAGAGCTGGTAGTCCCATCCACCAAACTACCAGGTGTGAAACAGGAAGGGACTCAGGGGGTATGCTAATTTGGTATAGAGCAGACCTAACTCACTCCATTAAATTAATCAAAACAGGAACATTCTACATTTGGCTAGAAATTCAAAGGAAATTATCCTAACAGAGAAAAATGTCCTCCTGTGTGCTACCTATATCCCCCACTAGAATCCCCATATTTTAATGAAGACAGCTTCTCCATCCTGGAGGGCGAAATCAATCATTTCCAGGCCCAGGGACATGTACTAGTCTGTGGCGACCTAAATGCCAGAACCGGACAAGAACCTGACACCCTCAGCACACAGGGGGACAAACATCTGCCTGGAGGTGACAGCATCCCCTCCCACATATGCCCCCTAGGCACAACTATGACAACATAACCAACAAAAACGGGTCACAACTCCTGCAGCTCTGTCGCACGCTGGGTATGTACATAGTCAACGGTAGGCTTCGGGGGACTCCTATGGTAGATACACCTATAGCTCATCTCTTGGCAGTAGTACTGTAGACTACTTTATCACTGACCTCAACCCAGAATCTCTCAGAGCGTTCACAGTCAGTCCACTAACACCCCTATCAGACCACAGCAAAATCACAGTCTACTTAAACAGAGCAATACTCAACCACGAGGCATCAAAGCCAAAGGAACTGAGTAACATTAAGAAATGCTATAGGTGGAAGGAATGCAGTTTGGAAACCTACCAAAAACAATTAGGCAACAACAAATTCAATCCCTTTTAGACAATTTCCTGGGTAAAACGTTCCACTGTAATAGTGAAGGTGTAAACTTGGCAGTAGAAAATCTTAACAGTATATTTGACCTCTCAGCTTCCCTATCAAATCTAAAAATCTCAAATAGAAAACCGAAGAAAATTAACAATAATGACAAATGGTTTGATGAGAATGCAAAAATCTAAGAAAGAAATTGAGAAACCTGTCCAACCAAAAACATAGAGACCCGGAAAACCTGAGTCTACGCCTTCACTATGGTGAATCACTAAAACAATACAGAAACACACTACGGAAAAAGAAGGAACAGCATGTCAGAAATCAGCTCAATGCAATTGAAGAATCCATAGACTCTAACCACTTGGGAAAATTGGAAAACACTAAACAAACAACAACACGAAGAATTACTCCATCCAGACGTGGAGACACCTGGGTAAACCACTTCTCCAATCTTTTGGTTCTATAACAAAGAACAAAGAGCAAAAACATATACATGATCAACACAGATCTAGAACTAACCATGAAGACTACCAGAACCCACTGATTCTCCAATTACATTGAATGAGTTACAGGATGCAAACAAAACTTCCAACCCAAAAGGCCTGTGGTGTCGATGGTATCCTCAATGAAATGATCAATATACATAAATAAATTCTGAATCCATACCAAAACTCTTTAAAGATTATACTTTAGTTCTGGGCATCTTCTCATGATTTAAACCATGGACTGATCACCCCAATCCACAAAAGTGGAGACAAATTTGATCTGATTAACTACCGTGGAATATGTGTCAACAGTAACCTTGGGAAAATCCTCTGCATTATTATTAAGCAGACTCGTACATTTCCTCAATGAAAACAATGTACTGAGCAAATGTCAAATTGGCTTTACCAAATTACCGTGCAACAGACCATGTATTCACCCTGCACACCTTAATTGACAACCAAACAAACCAAAACAAAGGCAAAGTCTTCTCATGCTTTGTTGATTTCAAAAAAGCCTTCGACTCAATTTGGCATGAGGGTCTGCTATACAAACTGATGGAAAGTGGTGTTGGGGTAAAACATATGACATTATAAAATCCATGTACACAAACAACAAGTGTGCGGTTAAAATTGGCAAAAAAACACACACATTTCTTCACACAGGGTCGTGGGGTTAGACAGGGATGCAGCTAAGCCCCACCCTCTTCAACATATATATCAACGAACTGGCGCGGGCACTAGAAAGTCTGCAGCACCCGGCCTCCCCTGCTAGAATCCGAAGTCAAATGTCTGCTGTTTGCTGATGATCTGGTGCTTCTGTCACCAACCAAGGAGGGCCCTACAGCAGCACCTAGATCTTATGCACAGATTCTGTCAGACCTGGGCCCTGACAGTAAATCTCAGTAAGACCAAAATAATGGTGTTCCAAAAAGGTCAGTCTGGGACCACAAATACAAATTCCATCTCGACACTGTTGCCCTAGAGCACACAAAAACTATACATGCACCTTGGCCTAAACATCAGGCGCCACAGGTAACTTCCACAAAAGTGTGAGCGATCTGAGAGACAAGGCAAGAAGGCATTCTATGCCATCAAAAGAAACATAAATTTCAACATACCAATTAGAAGTTTGGCTAAAAATACTTGAATCAGTCATAGAGCCCATTGCCCTTTATGGTTGTGAGGTCTGGGGTCCGCTCACCAGCAAGACTTCACAAAATGGGACAAACACCAAATTGAGACTCTGCATGCAGAATTCTGCAAAAATATCCTCCGTGTACAACGTAAAACGCAAATAATGCATGCAGAGCAGAATTAGGCCGATACCCACTAATTATCAAAATCCAGAAAGAGCCATTAAATTCTACAACCACCTAAAGGAAGCGATTCACAAACCTTCCATAACAAAGCCATCACAAACAGAGATGAACCTGGAGAAGAGTCCCTAAGCAAACTGGTCCTGGGGCTCTGTTCACAAACACAAACACACCCTACAGAGCCCCAGGACAACAGCACAATTAGACCCAACCAAATCATGAGAAAACAAAAGATAATTACTTAACACATTGGAAAGAATTAACAAAAAAACAGAGCAAACTAGAATGCTATTTGGCCCTACACAGAGAGTACACAGCGGCAGAATACCTGACCACTGTGCTGACCAAAATTAAGGAAAGCTTTGACTATGTACAGACTCAGTGAGCATAGCCTTGCTATTGAGAAGGCCGCCGTAGGCAGACATAGCTCTCAGAGAAGACAGGCTATGTGCTCACTGCCCACAAATAGAGTGGAAACTGAGCTGCACTTCCTAACCTCCTGCCCAATGTATGACCATATTAGAGACATATTTCCCCCAGATCACACAGATCCACAAAGAATTCGAAAACATATCCAATTTTGAAAAACTCCCATACCTACTGGGTGAAATTCCACAGTGTGACATCACAGCAGCAAGATGTGTGACCTGTTATATGAAAAAGAGACAACCAGTGAAGAACAAACACCATTGTAAATACAACCCATATTTATGCTTATTTATTTTATCTTGTGTCCTTTAGTGTTGTACATTGTGTATATATATATATATATATATATATATATATATATATATATATATATATATATATATATATATATATATGACATTTGTAATGTCTTTACTGTTTTGAAACTGTTGTATGTGTAATGTTTACTGTTAATTTTTGTTGTTTTTCACTTTATATATTCACTTTGTATGTTGTCTACCTCACTTGCTTTGGCAATGTTAACACATGTTTCCCATGCCAATAAAGCCCTTGAATTGAATTGAATTGAGA
>NW_026277180.1:0-30756 GCF_023373465.1 Oncorhynchus keta | reverse complement strand
CTAGCTGGTCTGTCATAATATAATAGAGACAGTAGATCTACCTGGTCTGTCATAGTATAATAGAGACAGTAGATCTAGCTGGTCCGTCATAGTACAATAGAGACATAGAGACAGTAGACCTAGCTGGTCTGTCATAACATAATAGAGACAGTAGATCTAGATGGTCTGTCATAGTACAATAGAGATATAGAGACAGTAGATCTAGCTGGTCTGTCATATTATAATAGAGACAGTAGATCTAGCTGGTATGTCATAATATAATAGGGACAGTAGATCTACCAGGTCTGTTATAATATAACAGAGACAGTGTATCTACCAGGTCTGTCATAATATAACAGAGACAGTAGATCTAGCTGGTCTGTCATAATATAACAGAGACAGTAGATCTACCTGGTATGTCATAATACAATAGAGACAGTAGATCTAGCTGGTCTGTCATTTTATAATGGAGACAGTATATCTACCTGGTCTGTCATAATATAATAGAGGCAGTAGATCTAGCTGGTCTGTCATAATACAATAGAGACAGTAGATTTAGCTGGTCTGTCATAACATAATAGAGACATAGAGACAGTAGATTTAGCTGGTCTGTCATTATATAATAGAGACAGTAGATCTACCTGGTCTGTCAAAATATAATAGAGACAGTAGATCTAGCTGGTCTGTCATTATATATAATAGAGACAGTAGATCTACCTGGTCTGTCAAAATATAATAGAGACAGTATATTTAGTTGGTCTGTCATATTATAACAGAGACACTAGATCTAGCTGGTCACTCATAATATAATAGAGACAGTAGATCTACCTGGTGTGTCAAAATATAATAGAGACAGTATATTTAGTTGGTCTGTCATAATATAATAGAGACACTAGATCTAGCTGGTCTCTCATAATATAATAGAAGTAGTAGATCTAGCTGGTCTGTCATAATACAATAGAGACAGTAGATATAGCTGATCTGTCATAATAGAATAGAGACAGTAGATCTAGCTGGTCTGTTATAATATAATAGAGACAGTAGATCTAGCTGGTCAGTCATAATACAATAGAGACAGTAGATCTAGCTGGTCTGTCATTTTATAATGGAGACAGTATATCTACCTGGTCTGTCATAATATAATAGAGGCAGTAGATCTAGCTGGTCTGTCATTTTATAATGGAGACAGTATATCTACCTGGTCTGTCATAATATAATAGAGACAGTAGATCTAGCTGGTCTGTCATTATATAATAGAGACAGTAGATCTACCTGGTCTGTCAAAATATAATAGAGACAGTATATTTAGTTGGTCTGTCATATTATAACAGAGACACTAGATCTAGCTGGTCACTCATAATATAATAGAGACAGTAGATCTACCTGGTGTGTCAAAATATAATAGAGACAGTATATTTAGTTGGTCTGTCATAATATAATAGAGACACTAGATCTAGCTGGTCTCTCATAATATAATAGAGATAGTAGATCTAGCTGGTCTGTCATAATACAATAGAGACAGTAGATATAGCTGATCTGTCATAATAGAATAGAGACAGTAGATCTAGCTGGTCTGTTATAATATAATAGAGACAGTAGATCTAGCTGGTCAGTCATAATACAATAGAGACAGTAGATCTAGCTGGTCTGTCATTTTATAATGGAGACAGTATATCTACCTGGTCTGTCATAATATAATAGAGGCAGTAGATCTAGCTGGTCTGTCATTTTATAATGGAGACAGTATATCTACCTGGTCTGTCATAATATAATAGAGACAGTAGATCTAGCTGGTCTGCCATAATATAATAGAGACAGTAGATCTAGCTGGTCTGTCATAATATAATAGAGACAGTAGATCTAGCTGGTCTGCCATAATATAATATACACAGTAGATCTAGCTGGTCTGTCATAATACAATAGAGACAGTAGATCTAGCTGGTCTGTCATAATACAATAGAGACAGTAGATTTAGCTGGTCTGTCATAACATAATAGAGACATAGAGACAGTAGATCTAGCTGGTCTGTCATAATATAATAGAGACTGTAGATCTACCTGGTCTGTCAAAATATAATAGAGACAGTAGATTTAGTTGGTCTGTCATAATATAATAGAGACAGTAGATCTAGCTGGTCTGCCATAATATAATAGAGACAGTAGATCTAGCTGGTCTGTCATAATACAATAGAGACAGTAGATCTAGCTGGTCTGTCATAATACAATAGAGACTGTAGATTTAGCTGGTCTGTCATAACATAATAGAGACATAGAGACAGTAGATCTAGCTGGTCTGTCATAATATAATAGAGACAGTAGATCTACCTGGTCTGTCAAAATATAATAGAGACAGTAGATTTAGTTGGTCTGTCATAATATAATAGAGACACTAGATCTAGCTGGTCTGTCATAATATAATAGAGATAGTAGATCTAGCTGGTCTGTCATAATACAATAGAGACAGGAGATATAGCTGATCTGTCATAATAGAATAGAGACAGTAGATCTAGCTGGTCTGTCATATTATAATAGAGACAGTAGATCTAGCTGGTCTGTCATAATATAATAGAGATTGTAGTTTAACCTGGTCTGTCATAATATAATAGAGACAGTAGATCTACCTGGTCTGTCATAATATAATAGAGACAGTAGATCTACCTGGTCTGTCATAGTATAATAGAGACAGTAGATTTAGTTGGTCTGTCATAATATAATAGAGACAGTAGATCTAGCTGGTCAGTCATAATACAATAGAGACAGTAGATATAGCTGGATTGTCATTTTATAATGGAGACAGTATATCTACCTGGTCTGTCATTTTATAATAGAGACAGTAGATCTAGCTGGTCTGTCATAATATAATAAAGACAGTAGATCTAGCTGGTCTGTCATAATATAATAGAGACAGTAGATCTAGCTGGTCTGTCATAGTATAATAGGGACAGTAGATCTACCTGGTCTGTCAAAATATAATAGAGACAGTGGATCTAGCTGGTCTGTCATAATATAATAGAGACAGTAGATATACCTGGTCTGTCAAAATATAATAGAGATAGTAGATATAGCTGGTCTTTCATAATACCATAGAGACAGTGTATCTACCTGGTCTGTCATAATATAATAGAGACAGTAGATCTAGCTGGTCTGTCATATTATAATAGAGACAGTAGATCTAGCTGGTATGTCATAATATAATAGGGACAGTAGATCTAGCTGGTCTGTCATAATATAATAGAGACAGTAGATCTACCTGGTCTGTCATAATATAATAGAGACAGTATATCTAGCTGGTCTGTCATAATATAATAGAGACAGTAGATCTAGCTGGTCTGTCATAGTATAATAGAGACAGTAGATCTAGCTGGTCCGTCATAGTATAATAGAGACAATAGATCTAGCTGGTCTGTCATAGTATAATAGAGACAATTGATCTAGCTGGTCTGTCATAATATAATAGAGAGAATAGATCTAGCTGGTCTGTCATTTTATAATGGAGTCGGTATATCTACCTGGTCTCTCATAATATAATAGAGACAGTAGATCTAGCTGGTCTGACATAATACAATAGAGACAGTAGATCTAGCTAGTCTGTCATAATAAAATAGACAGTATATCTAGCTGGTCTGTCATAATATAATAGACAGTAGATCTAGCTGGTCTGTCATAATATAATAATATAATATATGCCATTTAGCTGGACGCTTTATCCAAAGCGACTTACAGTCATGTGTGCATACATTCTACGTATGGGTGGTCCCGGGAATCGAACCCACTACCCTGGCGTTACAAGCGCCATGCTCTACCAACTGAGCCACAGAAGGACCACAATATAATAGACACAGTAGATCTAGCTGGTCTGTCATAATATAATAGAGACTGTAGATCTACCTGGTCTGTCAAAATATAATAGAGACAGTAGATTTAGTTGGTCTGTCATAATATAATAGAGACAGTAGATCTAGCTGGTCTGCCATAATATAATAGAGACAGTAGATCTAGCTGGTCTGTCATAATACAATAGAGACAGTAGATCTAGCTGGTCTGTCATAATACAATAGAGCCAGTAGATTTAGCTGGTCTGTCATAACATAATAGAGACATAGAGACAGTAGATCTAGCTGGTCTGTCATAATATAATAGAGACAGTAGATCTACCTGGTCTGTCAAAATATAATAGAGACAGTAGATTTAGTTGGTCTGTCATAATATAATAGAGACACTAGATCTAGCTGGTCTGTCATAATATAATAGAGATAGTAGATCTAGCTGGTCTGTCATAATACAATAGAGACAGTAGATATAGCTGATCTGTCATAATAGAATAGAGACAGTAGATCTAGCTGGTCTGTCATATTATAATAGAGACAGTAGATCTAGCTGGTCTATCATAATATAATAGAGATTGTAGTTTAACCTGGTCTGTCATAATATAATAGAGACAGTAGATCTACCTGGTCTGTCATAATATAATAGAGACAGTAGATCTACCTGGTCTGTCATAGTATAATAGAGACAGTAGATTTAGTTCGTCTGTCATAATATAATAGAGACAGTAGATCTAGCTGGTCAGTCATAATACAATAGAGACAGTAGATATAGCTGGATTGTCATTTTATAATGGAGACAGTATATCTACCTGGTCTGTCATTTTATAATAGAGACAGTAGATCTAGCTGGTCTGTCATAATATAATAAAGACAGTAGATCTAGCTGGTCTGTCATAATATAATAGAGACAGTAGATCTAGCTGGTCTGTCATAGTATAATAGGGACAGTAGATCTACCTGGTCTGTCAAATATAATAGAGACAGTGGATCTAGCTGGTCTGTCATAATATAATAGAGACAGTAGATCTACCTGGTCTGTCAAAATATAATAGAGATAGTAGATCTAGCTGGTCTGTCATAATACCATAGAGACAGTGTATCTACCTGGTCTGTCATAATATAATAGAGACAGTAGATCTAGCTGGTCTGTCATATTATAATAGAGACAGTAGATCTAGCTGGTATGTCATAATATAATAGGGACAGTAGATCTAGCTGGTCTGTCATAATATAATAGAGACAGTGTATCTACCAGGTCTGTCATAATATAACAGAGACAGTAGATCTACCTGGTATGTCAAAATATAATAGAGACAGTATATCTAGCTGGTCTGTCATAATATAATAGAGACAGTATATCTAGCTGGTCTGTCATAATATAATAGAGACAGTAGATCTACCTGGTCTGTCATAGTATAATAGAGACAGTAGATCTAGCTGGTCCGTCATAGTACAATAGAGACAATAGATCTAGCTGGTCTGTCATATTATAATAGAGACAATTGATCTAGCTGGTCTGTCATAATACAATAGCGAGAATAGATCTAGCTGGTCTGTCATTTTATAATGGAGTCGGGTATATCTACCTGGTCTCTCATAATATAATAGAGACAGTAGATCTAGCTGGTCTGACATAATACAATAGAGACAGTAGATCTAGCTGGTCTGTCATAATATAATAGGGACAGTAGATCTAGCTGGTCTGTCATAATATAATAGAGACAGTGTATCTACCAGGTCTGTTATAATATAACAGAGACAGTGTATCTACCAGGTCTGTCATAATATAACAGAGACAGTAGATCTTTTTTATTATTATTATTATTATTATTATTATTATATATATTAAGTAGATCTAGCTGGTCTGTCATAATATAACAGAGACAGTAGATCTAGCTGGTCTGTCATAATACAATAGACACAGTAGATCTACCTGGTCTGTCAAAATATAATAGAGACAGTATATTTAGTTGGTCTGTCATATTATAACAGAGACACTAGATCTAGCTGGTCTCTCATAATATAATAGAGACAGTAGATCTACCTGGTATGTCAAAATATAATAGAGACAGTATATTTAGTTGGTCTGTCATAATATAATAGAGACACTAGATCTAGCTGGTCTCTCATAATATAATAGAGATAGTAGATCTAGCTGGTCTGTCATAATAGAATAGAGATTGTAGTTTAACCTGGTCTGTCATAATATAATAGAGACAGTAGATCTACCTGGTCTGTCATAATATAATAGAGACAGTATATCTACCTGGTCTGTCATAATATAATAGAGACAGTAGATCTAGCTGGTCTGTCATAATATAATAGAGACATTAGATCTAGCTGGTCAGTCATAATACAATAGAGACAGTAGATATAGCTGGGTTGTCATTTTATAATGGAGACAGTATATCTACCTGGTCTGTCATTTTATAATAGAGACAGTAGATTTAGTTGGTCTGTCATAATATAATAGAGACACTAGATCTAGCTGGTCTGTCATAATATAATATAGATAGTAGATCTAGCTGGTCTGTCATAATACAATAGAGACAGTAGATCTAGCTGGTCTGTCATATTATAATAGAGACAGTAGATCTAGCTGGTCAGTCATAATATAATAGAGACAGTAGATCTACCTGGTCTGTCATACTATAATAGAGACAGTAGATCTAGCTGGTCTGTCATATTATAATAGAGGCAGTAGATCTAACTGGTCTGTCATAGTATAATAGAAACAGTAGATCTAGCTGGTCTGTCATAATACAATAGACACAGTAGATCTAGCTGGTCTGTCATAATACAATAGACACAGTAGATCTAGCTGGTCTGTCATAATATAATAGAGACAGTAGATCTACCTGGTCTGTCATAGTATAATAGAGTAAGTAGATCTGCCTGGTCTGTCATAGTATAATAGAGACAGTAGATCTAGATGGTCTGTCATAGTATAATAGAGACAGTGTATCTACCAGGTCTGTCATAATATAACAGAGACAGTAGATCTAGCTGGTCTGTCATAATATAACAGAGACAGTAGATCTAGCTGGTCTGTCATAATATAACAGAGACAGTAGATTTAGCTGGTCAGTCATAATATAATAGAGACAGTATATCTACCTGGTCTGTCATTTTTATAATAGAGACATAGAGACAGTAGATTTAGCTGGTCTGTCATAATATAATAGAGACAGTATATCTACCTGGTCTGTCATATTATAATAGAGACAATAGATCTAGCTGGTCTGTCATAATATAATAGACAGTAGATCTAGCTGGTCTGTCATAATATAATAGAGACACTAGATCTAGCTGGTCTGTCATAATAGAATAGAGATAGTAGATCTAGCTGGTCTGTCATAATACAATAGAGACAGTATATCTAGCTAGTCTGTCATAATAGAATAGAGACAGTAGATCTAGCTGGTCTGTTATAATATAATATAGACAGTAGATCTAGCTGGTCTGTCATAATATAATAGAGACAGTAGATCTAGCTGGTCTGTCATATTAAAATAGAGACAATAGATCTAGCTGGTCTGTCATAATATAATAGACAGTAGATCTAGCTGGTCTGTCATAATACAATAGACACAGTAGATCTAGCTGGTCTGTCATAATATAATAGAGACAGTAGATCTAGCTGGTCTGTCATAATACAATAGAGACAGTAGATCTAGCTGGTCTGTCATAATATAATAGAGACAGTAGATCTAGCTGGTCTGTCAAAAATATAATAGAGACAGTAGATCTAGCTGGTCTGTCATAATATAATAGAGACAGTAGATCTACCTGGTCTGTCATTTTATAATAGAGACATAGAGACAGTAGATTTAGCGTGGTCTGTCATAATATAATAGAGACAGTATATCTACCTGGTCTGTCATATTATAATAGAGACAATAGATCTAGCTGGTCTGTCATAATATAATAGACAGTAGATCTAGCTGGTCTGTCATAATATAATAGAGACACTAGATCTAGCTGGTCTGTCATAATATAATAGAGATAGTAGATCTAGCTGGTCTGTCATAATACAATAGAGACAGTAGATCTAGCTGGTCTGTTATAATATAATATAGACAGTAGATCTATCTGGTCTGTCATAATATAATAGAGACAGTAGATCTAGCTGGTCTGTCATATTATAATAGAGACAGTAGATCTACCTGGTCTGTCATTTTATAATAGAGACATAGAGACAGTAGATTTAGCGTGGTCTGTCATAATATAATAGAGACAGTATATCTACCTGGTCTGTCATATTATAATAGAGACAATAGATCTAGCTGGTCTGTCATAATATAATAGACAGTAGATCTAGCTGGTCTGTCATAATATAATAGAGACACTAGATCTAGCTGGTCTGTCATAATATAATAGAGATAGTAGATCTAGCTGGTCTGTCATAATAGAATAGAGACAGTAGATCTAGCTGGTCTGTTATAATATAATATAGACAGTAGATCTATCTGGTCTGTCATAATATAATAGAGACAGTAGATCTAGCTGGTCTGTCATATTATAATAGAGACAATAGATCTAGCTGGTCTGTCATAATATAATAGACAGTAGATCTAGCTGGTCTGTCATAAAACAATAGACACAGTAGATCTAGCTGGTCTGTCATAATATAATAGAGACAGTAGATCTAGCTGGTCTGTCATAATACAATAGAGACAGTAGATCTAGCTGGTCTGTCATAATATAATAGAGACAGTAGATCTAGCTGGTCTGTCAAAATATAATAGAGACAGTAGATCTAGCTGGTCTGTCATAATATAATAGAGACAGTAGATCTAGCTGGTCTGTCATAGTATAATAGGGCAGTAGATCTACCTGGTCTGTCAAAATATAATAGAGACAGTAGATCTAGCTGGTCTGTCATAATATAATAGAGACAGTAGATCTACCTGGTCTGTCAAAATATAATAGAGATAGTAGATCTAGCTGGTCTGTCATAATACAATAGAGACAGTAGATCTAGCTGGTCTGTCATAATGTCATATTATAATAGAGACAATAGATCTAGCTGGTCTGTCATAATATAATAGAGACAGTAGATCTAGCTGATCTGTCATAATATAATAAACAGAAGATCTAGCTGGTCTGTCATAATATAATAGACACATTAGATCTAGCTGGTCTGTTATAATATAATATAGACAGTAGATCTAGCTGGTCTGTCATAATATAATAGAGACAGTAGATCTAGCTGGTCTGTCATATTATAATAGAGACAGTAGATCTACCTGGTCTGTCATTTTATAATAGAGACATAGAGACAGTAGATTTAGCGTGGTCTGTCATAATATAATAGAGACAGTATATCTACCTGGTCTGTCATATTATAATAGAGACAATAGATCTAGCTGGTCTGTCATAATATAATAGACAGTAGATCTAGCTGGTCTGTCATAATATAATAGAGACACTAGATCTAGCTGGTCTGTCATAATATAATAGAGATAGTAGATCTAGCTGGTCTGTCATAATAGAATAGAGACAGTAGATCTAGCTGGTCTGTTATAATATAATATAGACAGTAGATCTATCTGGTCTGTCATAATATAATAGAGACAGTAGATCTAGCTGGTCTGTCATATTATAATAGAGACAATAGATCTAGCTGGTCTGTCATAATATAATAGACAGTAGATCTAGCTGGTCTGTCATAAAACAATAGACACAGTAGATCTAGCTGGTCTGTCATAATATAATAGAGACAGTAGATCTAGCTGGTCTGTCATAATACAATAGAGACAGTAGATCTAGCTGGTCTGTCATAATATAATAGAGACAGTAGATCTAGCTGGTCTGTCAAAATATAATAGAGACAGTAGATCTAGCTGGTCTGTCATAATATAATAGAGACAGTAGATCTAGCTGGTCTGTCATAGTATAATAGGGACAGAGATCTACCTGGTCTGTCAAAATATAATAGAGACAGTAGATCTAGCTGGTCTGTCATAATATAATAGAGACAGTAGATCTACCTGGTCTGTCAAAATATAATAGAGATAGTAGATCTAGCTGGTCTGTCATAATACAATAGAGACAGTAGATCTAGCTGGTCTGTCATAATGTCATATTATAATAGAGACAATAGATCTAGCTGGTCTGTCATAATATAATAGAGACAGTAGATCTAGCTGATCTGTCATAATATAATAAACAGAAGATCTAGCTGGTCTGTCATAATATAATAGACACATTAGATCTAGCTGGTCTGTTATAATATAATATAGACAGTAGATCTAGCTGGTCTGTCATAATATAATAGAGACAGTAGATCTAGCTGGTCTGTCATATTATAATAGACAGTAGATCTAGCTGGTCTGTCATAATACAATAGACACAGTAGATCTAGCTGGTCTGTCATATTATAATAGAGACAGTAGATCTAGCTGGTCTGTCATAATATAATAGAGACAGTAGATCTAGCTGGTCTGTCATAATATAATAGAGACAGTAGATCGACCTGGTCTGTCATTTTATAATAGAGACAGTAGATCTAGCTGGTCTGTCATAATATAATAGAGACAGTAGATCTAGCTGGTCTGTCATAATATAATAGAGACAGTAGATCTAGCTGGTCTGTCATAGCATAATAGGGACAGTAGATCTACCTCGTCTGTCAAAATATAATAGAGATAGTAGATCTAGCTGGTCTGTCATAATACAATAGAGACAGTAGATCTAGCTGGTCTGTCATAATGTCATATTATAATAGAGACAATAGATCTAGCTGGTCTGTCATCATATAATAGAGACAGTAGATCTAGCTGGTCTGTCATAATATAATAGACACAGTAGATCTAGCTGGTCTGTCATAATATAATAGAGAGAGTAGATCTTGCTGGTCTGTCATAATACAATAGAGACAGTAGATCTAGCTGGTCTGTCATAATATAATAGAGACAGTAGATCGACCTGGTCTGTCAAAATATAATAGAGACAGTAGATCTAGCTGGTCTGTCATAATATAATAGAGACAGTAGATCGACCTGGTCTGTCAAAATATAAGAGAGACAGTAGATCTAGCTGGTCTGTCATAATATAATAGAGACAGTATATCTACCTGGTCTGTCATAATACAATAGACACAGTAGATCTAGCTGGTCTGTCATAATATAATAGAGACAGTAGATCTACCTGGTCTGTCATAGTATAATAGAGTAAGTAGATCTGCCTGGTCTGTCATAGCATAATAGAGACAGTAGATCTAGATGGTCTGTCATAGTATAATAGAGACAGTGTATCTACCAGGTCTGTCATAATATAACAGAGACAGTAGATCTAGCTGGTCTGTCATAATATAACAGAGACAGTAGATCTACCTGGTATGTCAAAATATAATAGAGACAGTAGATCTAGCTGGTCTGTCATAATATAATAGAGACAGTAGATCTAGCTGGTCTGTCATATTATAATAGAGACAGAGATCTAGCTGGTCTGTCATAATATAATAGAGATTGTAGTTTAACCTGGTCTGTCATAATAGAATAGAGACAGTAGATCTAGCTGGTCTGTCATAATATAATAGAGACAGTGTATCTGCCAGGTCTGTCATAATATAACAGAGATAGTAGATCTAGCTGGTCTGTCATAATATAACAGAGACAGTAGATCTACCTGGTCTGTCAAAATATAATAGAGACAGTAGATCTAGCTGGTCTGTCATAATATAATAGAGACAGTAGATCTACCTGGTCTGTCAAAATATAATAGAGATAGTAGATCTAGCTGGTCTGTCATAATACAATAGAGACAGTAGATCTAGCTGGTCTGTCATAATGTCATATTATAATAGAGACAATAGATCTAGCTGGTCTGTCATAATATAATAGAGACAGTAGATCTAGCTGGTCTGTCATAATATAATAGACAGAAGATCTAGCTGGTCTGTCATAATATAATAGACACATTAGATCTAGCTGGTCTGTCATAATGTAATAGAGACAGTATATCTACCTGGTCTGTCATTTTATATATAGAGACAGTAGATCTAGCTGGTCTGTCATAATATAATAGAGACAGTAGATCTAGCTGGTCTGTCATATTATAATAGACAGTAGATCTAGCTGGTCTGTCATAATACAATAGACACAGTAGATCTAGCTGGTCTGTCATAATACAATAGAGACAGTAGATCTAGCTGGTCTGTCATAATATAATAGAGACAGTAATAGATCGACCTGGGTCTGTCAAAATAATAGAGACAGTAGATCTACAGTAGATCTAGCAGGTCTGTCATAATATAATAGAGACAGTATATCTACCTGGTCTGTCATTTTATAATAGAGACAGTAGATCTAGCTGGTCTGTCATAATATAATAGAGACAGTAGATCTAGCTGGTCTGTCATAATATAATAGAGACAGTAGATCTAGCTGGTCTGTCATAGTATAATAGGGACAGTAGATCTACCTGGTCTGTCAAAATATAATAGAGATAGTAGATCTAGCTGGTCTGTCATAATACAATAGAGACAGTAGATCTAGCTGGTCTGTCATAATGTCATATTATAATAGAGACAATAGATCTAGCTAGGTCTGTCATCATATAATAGAGACAGTAGATCTAGCTGGTCTGTCATAATATAATAGACACAGTAGATCTAGCTGGTCTGTCATAATATAATAGAGAGAGTAGATCTTGCTGGTCTGTCATAATACAATAGAGACAGTAGATTTAGCTGGTCTGTCATAATATAATAGAGACAGTAGATCTAGCTGGTCTGTCATATTATAATAGAGACAATAGATCTAGCAGGTCTGTAATATTATAATAGAGACCATAGATCTAGCTGGTCTGTCATAATATAATAGACAGTAGATCTAGCTGGTCTGTCATAATATAATAGAGACAGTAGATCTAGCTGGTCTGTCATAATATAATAGAGACAGTAGATCTAGCTGGTCAGTCATAATACAATAGAGACTGTAGATATAGCTGGTCTGTCATTATATAATAGAGACAGTAGATCTACCTGGTCTGTCATAGTATAATAGAGACAGTAGATCTAGCTGGTCCGTCATAATACAATAGAGACAGTAGATTTAGCTGGTCAGTCATAATATAATAGAGACAGTATATCTACCTGGTCTGTCATTTTATAATAGAGACATAGAGACAGTAGATTTAGCTGGTCTGTCATACTATAATAGAGACAGTATATCTACCTGGTCTGTCATTTTATAATAGAGACAGTAGATCTAGCTGGTCTGTCATAATACAATAGAGACAGTAGATTTAGCTGGTCAGTCATAATATAATAGAGACAGTATATCTACCTGGTCTGTCATTTTATAATAGAGACATAGAGACAGTAGATTTAGCTGGTCTGTCATAATATAATAGAGACAGTATATCTACCTGGTCTGTCAAAATATAATAGAGACAGTAGATCTAGCTGGTCTGTCATAATATAATAGAGACAGTAGATCTAGCTGGTCTGTCATAATATAATAGAGACAGTAGATCTACCTGGTCTGTCAAAATATAATAGAGACAGTAGATCTAACTGGTCTGTCATAATGTCATATTATAATAGAGACAATAGATCTAGCTGGTCTGTCATAATATAATAGAGACAGTAGATCTAGCTGGTCTGTCATATTATAATAGAGACAGTAGATCTAGCTGGTCTGTCATAATACAATAGCGAGAATAGATCTAGCTGGTCTGTCATTTTATAATGGAGTCGGTATATCTACCTGGTCTCTCATAATATCATAGAGACAGTAGATCTAGCTGGTCTGTCATAATACAATAGAGACAGTAGATTTAGCTGGTCTGTCATAATATAATAGAGACAGTATATCTACCTGGTCTGTCATTTTATAATAGAGACAGTAGATCTAGCTGGTCTGTCATAATACAATAGAGACAGTAGATTTAGCTGGTCAGTCATAATATAATAGAGACAGTATATCTACCTGGTCTGTCATTTATAATAGAGACATAGAGACAGTAGATTTAGCTGGTCTGTCATAATATAATAGAGACAGTATATCTACCTGGTCTGTCATTTTATAATAGAGACAGTAGATCTAGCTGGTCTGTCATAATATAATAGAGACAGTAGATCTAGCTGGTCTGTCATAATATAATAGAGACAGTAGATCTACCTGGTCTGTCAAAATATAATAGAGACAGTAGATCTAACTGGTCTGTCATAATGTCATATTATAATAGAGACAATAGATCTAGCTGGTCTGTCATAATATAATAGAGACAGTAGATCTAGCTGGTCTGTCATATTATAATAGAGACAGTAGATCTAGCTGGTCTGTCATAATACAATAGCGAGAATAGATCTAGCTGGTCTGTCATTTTATAATGGAGTCGGTATATCTACCTGGTCTCTCATAATATCATAGAGACAGTAGATCTAGCTGGTCTGTCATAATACAATAGAGACAGTAGATCTAGCTGGTCTGTCATATTATAATAGAGACAGTAGATCTAGCTGGTCAGTCATACTATAATAGAGACAGTAGATCTAGCTGGTCTGTCATATTATAATAGAGGCAGTAGATCTACCTGGTCTGTCATAGTATAATAGAAACAGTAGATCTAGCTGGTCTGTCATAATACAATAGACACAGTAGATCTAGCTGGTCTGTCATAATATAATAGAGACAGTAGATCTACCTGGTCTGTCATAGTATAATAGAAACAGTAGATCTAGCTGGTCTGTCATAATACAATAGACACAGTAGATCTAGCTGGTCTGTCATAATATAATAGAGACAGTAGATCTACCTGGTCTGTCATAGTATAATAGAAACAGTAGATCTAGCTGGTCTGTCATAATACAATAGACACAGTAGATCTAGCTGGTCTGTCATAATATAATAGAGACAGTAGATCTACCTGGTCTGTCATAGTATAATAGAGTAAGTAGATCTGCCTGGTCTGTCATAGTATAATAGAGACAGTAGATCTAGCTGGTCTGTCATAATATAACAGAGACAGTAGATCTACCTGGTATGTCAAAATATAATAGAGACAGTAGATCTAGCTGGTCTGTCATAATATAATAGAGACAGTAGATCTAGCTGGTCTGTCATATTATAATAGAGACAGTAGATCTAGCTGGTCTGTCATAATATAATAGAGATTGTAGTTTAACCTGGTCTGTCATAATAGAATAGAGACAGTAGATCTAGCTGGTCTGTCATAATATAATAGAGACAGTGTATCTGCCAGGTCTGTCATAATATAACAGAGATAGTAGATCTAGCTGGTCTGTCATAATATAACAGAGACAGTAGATCTACCTGGTATGTCAAAATATAATAGAGAGAGTAGATCTAGCTGGTCTGTCATAATATAATAGAGACAGTAGATCTACCTGGTCTGTCAAAATATAATAGAGATAGTAGATCTAGCTGGTCTGTCATAATACAATAGAGACAGTAGATCTAGCTGGTCTGTGATAATGTCATATTATAATAGAGACAATAGATCTAGCTGGTCTGTCATAATATAATAGAGACAGTAGATCTAGCTGGTCTGTCATAATATAATAGACAGAAGATCTAGCTGGTCTGTCATAATATAATAGAGGCAGTAGATCTAGCTGGTCTGTCATAATACAATAGAGACAGTAGATCTAGCTGGTCTGTCATAATATAATAGAGACAGTAGATCTACCTGGTCTGTCAAAATATAATAGAGACAGTAGATCTAGATGGTCTGTCATAATATAATAGAGACAGTATATCTACCTGGTCTGTCATTTTATAATAGAGACAGTAGATCTAGCTGGTCTGTCATAATATAATAGAGACAGTAGATCTAGCTCGTCTGTCATAATATAATAGAGACAGTAGATCTAGCTTGTCTATCATAGTATAATAGGGACAGTAGATCTACCTGGTCTGTCAAAATATAATAGAGACAGTAGATCTAGCTGGTCTGTCATAATATAATAGAGACAGTAGATCTACCTGGTCTGTCAAAATATAATAGAGATAGTAGATCTAGCTGGTCTGTCATAATACAATAGAGACAGTAGATCTAGCTGGTCTGTCATAATGTCATATTATAATAGAGACAATAGATCTAGCTGGTCTGTCATCATATAATAGAGACAGTAGATCTAGCTGGTCTGTCATGATATAATAGACACAGTAGATCTATCTGGTCTGTCATAATATAATAGAGAGAGTAGATCTTGCTGGTCTGTCATAATATAATAGACAGTAGATCTAGCTGGTCTGTCATAATATAATAGACAGTAGATCTAGCTGGTCTGTCATAATATAATAGACACAGTAGATATAGCTGGTCTGTCATAATATAATAGAGACAGTATATCTACCTGGTCTGTCATAATAAAATAGAGACAGTAGATCTAGCTGGTCTGTCATAATATAATAGAGACAGTAGATCTAGCTGGTCTGTCATAATATAATAGAGACAGTAGATCTACCAGGTCTGTCATAATATATCAGAGATAGTAGATCTAGCTGGTCTGTCATAATATAACAGAGACAGTAGATCTACCTGGTATGTCAAAATATAATAGAGACAGTAGATCTAGCTGGTCTGTCATAATATAATAGAGACAGTAGATCTAGCTGGTCTGTCAAAATATAATAGAGATTGTAGTTTAACCTGGTCTGTCATAATAGAATAGAGACAGTAGATCTAGCTGGTCTGTCATAATATAATAGAGACAGTAGATCTACCTGGTCTGTCATAGTATAATAGAGACAGTAGATCTAGCTGGTCCGTCATAGTACAATAGAGACATAGAGACAGTAGATCTAGCTGGTCTGTCATATTATAATAGAGACAGTAGATCTAGCTGGTCAGTCATAATATAATAGAGATAGTAGATCTACCTGGTCTGTCATAATACAATAGAGACAGTAGATCTACCTGGTCTGTCATAATATAATAGACACGGTAGATCTAGCTGGTCTATCATATTATAATAGAGACAGTAGATCTACCTGGTCTGTCATAGTATAATAGAAACAGTAGATCTAGCTGATCTGTCATAATACAATAGACACAGTAGATCTAGCTGGTCTGTCATAATATAATAGAGAAAGTATATCTACCTGGTCTGTCATAATATAATAGAGACAGTAGATCTAGCTGTTCTGTCATATTATAATAGAGACAGTATATCTACCTGGTCTGTCATAGTATAATAGAAACAGTAGATCTAGCTGGTCTGTCATAATACAATAGAGACAGTAGATCTACCTGGTCTGTCATAGTATAATAGAAACAGTAGATCTAGCTGGTCTGTCATAATACAATAGAGACAGTAGATCTAGCTGGTCTGTCATAATATTATAGAGACAGTAGATCTACCTGGTCTGTCATAGTATAATAGAGACAGTAGATCTAGATGGTCTGTCATAGTACAATAGAGATATAGAGACAGTAGATCTAGCTGGTCTGTCATAATATAACAGAGACAGTAGATCTAGCTGGTCTGTCATATTATAATAGAGACAGTAGATCTAGCTGGTCTGTCATAATATAATAGAGATTGTAGTTTAACCTGGTCTGTCATAATAGAATAGAGACAGTAGATCTAGCTGGTCTGTCATAATATAATAGAGACAGTAGATCTACCTGGTCTGTCATAGTATAATAGAGACAGTAGATCTAGCTGGTCTGTCATAATATTATAGAGATTGTAGTTTAACCTGGTCTGTCATAATAGAATAGAGACAGTAGATCGAGCTGGTCTGTCATAATATAATAGAGACAGTAGATCTACCTGGTCTGTCATAGTATAATAGAGACAGTAGATCTAGCTGGTCCGTAATAGTACAATAGAGACATAGAGACAGTAGATCTAGCTGGTCTGTCATAATATAATAGAGACAGTAGATCAAGCTGGTCTGTCATAATATAATAGAGACAGTAGATCTAGCTGGTCTGTCATAATATTATAGAGACAGTAGATCTACCTGGTCTGTCATAGTATAATAGAGACAGTAGATCTAGATGGTCTGTCATAGTACAATAGAGATATAGAGACAGTAGATCAAGCTGGTCTGTCATAATATAATAGAGACAGTAGATCTAGCTGGTCTGTCAAAACATAATAGAGACAGTAGATCTAGCTGGTCTGTCATAATATAATAGGGACAGTAGATCTAGCTGGTCTGTCATAATATAATAGAGACAGTGTATCTACCAGGTCTGTCATAATATAACAGAGACAGTAGATCTAGCTGGTCTGTCATAATATAACAGAGACAGTAGATCTACCCGGTATGTCAAAATATAATAGAGACAGTAGATCTAGCTGGTCTGTCATAATATAATAGAGACAGTAGATCTAGCTGGTCTGTCATATTATAATAGAGACAGTAGATCTAGCTGGTATGTCATAATATAATAGGGACAGTAGAGACAGTCTAGCTGGTCTGTCATAATATAATAGAGACAGTAGATCTAGCTGGTCTGTCATAAATAATAGAGACAGTAGATCTAGCTGGTCTGTCATAATATAATAGGGACAGTAGATCTAGCTGGTCTGTCATAATATAATAGAGACAGTAGATCTACCTGGTCTGTCAAAATATAATAGAGACAGTAGATCTAGCTGGTCTGTCATAATATAATAGGGACAGTAGATCTAGCTGGTCTGTCATAATATAATAGAGACAGTGTATCTACCAGGTCTGTCATAATATAATAGGGACAGTAGATAGCTGGTCTGTCATAATATAATAGAGACAGTGTATCTACCAGGTCTGTCATAATATAACAGAGACAGTAGATCTACCTGGTATGTCAAAATATAATAGAGACAGTATATCTAGCTGGTCTGTCATAATATAATAGAGACAGTAGATCTAGCTGGTCTGTCATAATATAATAGAGACAGTAGATCTACCTGGTCTGTCATAGTATAATAGAGACAGTAGATCTAGCTGGTCTGTCATAATATAATAGAAACAGTAGATCTAGCTGGTCTGTCATAATACAATAGAGACAGTAGATCTACCTGGTCTGTCATAGTATAATAGAAACAGTAGATCTAGCTGGTCTGTCATAATACAATAGAGACAGTAGATCTAGCTGGTCTGTCATAATATTATAGAGACAGTAGATCTACCTGGTCTGTCATAGTATAATAGAGACAGTAGATCTAGCTGGTCTGTCATAATATAATAGAGACAGTAGATCTAGCTGGTCTGTCATAATATAATAGAGACAGTAGATCTAGCTGGTCTGTCATAATATAATAGAGACAGTAGATCTACCTGGTCTGTCATAGTATAATAGAGACAGTAGATCTAGCTGGTCTGTCATAATATAACAGAGACAGTAGATCTAGCTGGTATGTCATAATATAATAGAGACAGTAGATCTAGCTGGTCTGTCATAATATAATAGAGATTGTAGTTTAACCTGGTCTGTCATAATAGAATAGAGACAGTAGATCTAGCTGGTCTGTCATAATATAATAGAGACAGTAGATCTACCTGGTCTGTCATAGTATAATAGAGACAGTAGATCTAGCTGGTCTGTCATAATATAATAGAGATTGTAGTTTAACCTGGTCTGTCATAATAGAATAGAGACAGTAGATCTAGCTGGTCTGTCATAATATAATAGAGACAGTAGATCTAGCTGGTCTGTCATAATATAATAGAGACAGTAGATCTAGCTGGTCCGTCATAGTACAATAGAGACATAGAGACAGTAGATCTAGCTGGTCTGTCATAATATAATAGAGACAGTAGATCAAGCTGGTCTGTCATAATATAATAGAGACAGTAGATCTACCTGGTCTGTCATAGTATAATAGAAACAGTAGATCTAGCTGGTCTGTCATAATACAATAGAGACAGTAGATCTACCTGGTCTGTCATAGTATAATAGAAACAGTAGATCTAGCTGGTCTGTCATAATACAATAGAGACAGTAGATCTAGCTGGTCTGTCATAATATTATAGAGACAGTAGATCTACCTGGTCTGTCATAGTATAATAGAGACAGTAGATCTAGATGGTCTGTCATAGTACAATAGAGATATAGAGACAGTAGATCTAGCTGGTCTGTCATAATATAACAGAGACAGTAGATCTAGCTGGTCTGTCATATTATAATAGAGACAGTAGATCAAGTTGGTCTGTCAAAATATAATAGAGATTGTAGTTTAACCTGGTCTGTCATAATAGAATAGAGACAGTAGATCTAGCTGGTCTGTCATAATATAATAGAGACAGTAGATCTACCTGGTCTGTCATAGTATAATAGAGACAGTAGATCTAGCTGGTCTGTCATAATATAATAGAGATTGTAGTTTAACCTGGTCTGTCATAATAGAATAGAGACAGTAGATCTAGCTGGTCTGTCATAATATAATAGAGACAGTAGATCTACCTGGTCTGTCATAGTATAATAGAGACAGTAGATCTAGCTGGTCCGTAATAGTACAATAGAGACATAGAGACAGTAGATCTAGCTGGTCTGTCATAATATAATAGAGACAGTAGATCTAGCTGGTCTGTCATAATATAATAGAGACAGTAGATCTAGCTGGTCTGTCATAATATAATAGGGACAGTAGATCTAGCTGGTCTGTCATAATATAATAGAGACAGTGTATCTACCAGGTCTGTCATAATATAATAGAGACAGTAGATCTAGCTGGTCTGTCATAATATAATAGAGACAGTGTATCTACCAGGTCTGTCATAATATAACAGAGACAGTAGATCTAGCTGGTCTGTCATAATATAACAGAGACAGTAGATCTACCCGGTATGTCAAAATATAATAGAGACAGTAGATCTAGCTGGTCTGTCATAATATAATAGAGACAGTAGATCTAGCTGGTCTGTCATATTATAATAGAGACAGTAGATCTAGCTGGTATGTCATAATATAATAGGGACAGTAGATCTAGCTGGTCTGTCATAATATAATAGAGACAGTAGATCTAGCTGGTCTGTCAAAACATAATAGACATTTACATTTACATTTAAGTCATTTAGCAGACGCTCTTATCCAGAGCGACTTACAAATTGGTGCATACACCTTATGACAACCAGTGGAACAGCCACTTGCATCTAAATCTTGTTGGGGGGAGAAGGATTACCTACCCTTACTTACCCTATCCTAGGTATTCCTTGAAGAGGTGGGGTTTCAGGTGTCTCCGGAAGGTGGTGATTGACTCCGCTGTCCTGGCGTCGTGAGGGAGTTTGTTCCACCATTGGGGGCCAGAGCAGCGAACAGTTTTGACTGGGCTGAGCGGGAACTGTACTTCCTCAGTGGTAGGGAGGCGAGCAGGCCAGAGGTGGATGAACGCAGTGCCCTTGTTTGGGTGTAGGGCCTGATCAGAGCCTGGAGGTACTGAGGTGCCGTTCCCCTCACAGCTCCGTGGCGAGCACCATGGTCTTGTAGCGGATGCGAGCTTCAACTGGAAGCCAGTGGAGAGAGCGGAGGAGCGGGGTGACGTGAGAGAACTTGGGAAGGTTGAACACCAGACGGGCTGCGGCGTTCTGGATGAGTTGTAGGGGTTTAATGGCACAGGCAGGGAGCCCAGCCAACAGCGAGTTGCAGTAATCAAGACGGGAGATGACAAGTGCCTGGATTAGGACCTGCGCCGCTTCCTGTGTGAGGCAGGGTCGTACTCTGCGGATGTTGTAGAGCATGAACCTACAGGAACGGGACACCGCCTTGATGTTAGTTGAGAACGTCAGGGTGTTGTCCAGGATCACGCCAAGGTTCTTAGCGCTCTGGGAGGAGGACACAATGGAGTTGTCAACCGTGATGGCGAGATCATGGAATGGGCAGTCCTTCCCGGGAGGAAGAGGAGCTCCGTCTTGCTGAGGTTCAGCTTGAGGTGGTGATCCGTCATCCACACTGATATGTCTGCCAGACATGCAGAGATGCGATTCGCCACCTGGTCATCAGAAGGGGGAAAGGAGAAGATTAATTGTGTGTCGTCTGCATAGCAATGATAGGAGAGACCATGTGAGGTTATGACAGAGCCAAGTGACTTGGTGTATAGCGAGAATAAGAGAGGGCCTAGAACAGAGCCCTGGGGGACACCAGTGGTGAGAGCGCGTGGTGAGGAGACAGATTCTCGCCACGCCACCTGGTAGGAGCGACCTGTCAGGTAGGACGCAATCCAAGCGTGGGCCGCGCCGGAGATGCCCAACTCGGAGAGGGTGGAGAGGAGGATCTGATGGTTCACAGTATCGAAGGCAGCCGATAGGTCTAGAAGGATGAGAGCAGAGGAGAGAGAGTTAGCTTTAGCAGTGCGGAGCGCCTCCGTGATACAGAGAAGAGCAGTCTCAGTTGAATGACTAGTCTTGAAACCTGACTGATTTGGATCAAGAAGGTCATTCTGAGAGAGATAGCGGTAGAGCTGGCCAAGGACGGCACGCTCAAGAGTTTTGGAGAGAAAAGAGAGAAGGGATACTGGTCTGTAGTTGTTGACATCGGAGGGATCGAGTGTAGGTTTTTCAGAAGGGGGTGCAACTCTCGCTCTCTTGAAGACGGGAGGGACGTAGCCAGCGGTCAGGGATGAGTTGATGAGCGAGGTGAGGTAAGGGAGAAGGTCTCCGGAAATGGTCTGGAGAAGAGAGGAGGGGATAGGGTCAAGCGGGCAGGTTGTTGGGCGGCCGGCCGTCACAAGACGCGAGATTTCATCTGGAGAGAGAGGGGAGAAAGAGGTCAGAGCATAGGGTAGGGCAGTGTGAGCAGAACCAGCGGTGTCGTTTGACTTAGCAAACGAGGATCGGATGTCATCGACCTTCTTTTCAAAATGGTTGACGAAGTCATCTGCAGAGAGGGAGGAGGGAGGGGGGGGGGGGAGGATTCAGGAGGGAGGAGAAGGTGGCAAAGAGCTTCCTAGGGTTAGAGGCAGATGCTTGGAACTTAGAATGGTAGAAAGTGGCTTTAGCAGCAGAGACAGAGGAGGAAAATGTAGAGAGGAGGGAGTGAAAGGATGCCAGGTCCGCAGGGAGGCGAGTTTTCCTCCATTTCCGCTCGGCTGCCCGGAGCCCTGTTCTAGCTGGTGTGTCATATTATAATAGAAACAGTAGATCTAGCTGCTCTGTCGTATTATAATAGAGACAGTAGATCTAGCTGGTCTGTTGTAATTATAATAGAGACAGTAGATCTAGCTGGTCTGTCATAATATAATAGAGACAGTGTATCTACCAGGTCTGTCATAATATAACAGAGACAGTAGATCTACCTGGTATGTCAAAATATAATAGAGACAGTATATCTAGCTGGTCTGTCATAATATAATAGAGACAGTAGATCTAGCTGGTCTGTCATAATATAATAGAGACAGTAGATCTACCTGGTCTGTCATAGTATAATAGAGACAGTAGATCTAGCTGGTCTGTCATAATATAATAGAAACAGTAGATCTAGCTGGTCTGTCATAATACAATAGAGACAGTAGATCTACCTGGTCTGTCATAGTATAATAGAAACAGTAGATCTAGCTGGTCTGTCATAATACAATAGAGACAGTAGATCTAGCTGGTCTGTCATAATATTATAGAGACAGTAGATCTACCTGGTCTGTCATAGTATAATAGAGACAGTAGATCTAGATGGTCTGTCATAGTACAATAGAGATATAGAGACAGTAGATCTAGCTGGTCTGTCATAATATAACAGAGACAGTAGATCTAGCTGGTCTGTCATATTATAATAGAGACAGTAGATCTAGCTGGTCTGTCATAATATAATAGAGATTGTAGTTTAACCTGGTCTGTCATAATAGAATAGAGACAGTAGATCTAGCTGGTCTGTCATAATATAATAGAGACAGTAGATCTACCTGGTCTGTCATAGTATAATAGAGACAGTAGATCTAGCTGGTCTGTCATAATATAATAGAGATTGTAGTTTAACCTGGTCTGTCATAATAGAATAGAGACAGTAGATCGAGCTGGTCTGTCATAATATAATAGAGACAGTAGATCTACCTGGTCTGTCATAGTATAATAGAGACAGTAGATCTAGCTGGTCCGTAATAGTACAATAGAGACATAGAGACAGTAGATCTAGCTGGTCTGTCATAATATAATAGAGACAGTAGATCAAGCTGGTCTGTCATAATATAATAGAGACAGTAGATCTAGCTGGTCTGTCAAAACATAATAGAGACAGTAGATCTAGCTGGTCTGTCATAATATAATAGGGACAGTAGATCTAGATGGTCTGTCATAATATAATAGAGACAGTGTATCTACCAGGTCTGTCATAATATAACAGAGACAGTAGATCTAGCTGGTCTGTCATAATATAACAGAGACAGTAGATCTACCCGGTATGTCAAAATATAATAGAGACAGTAGATCTAGCTGGTCTGTCATAATACAATAGAGACAGTAGATCTAGCTGGTCTGTCATAATACAATAGAGACAGTAGATCTAGCTGGTATGTCATAATATAATAGAGACATTAGATCTAGCTGGTCTGTCATATTAAAATTGAGACAGTAGATCTAGCTGGTCTGTCATAATATAATAGAGACAGTAGATCTTCGCTGGTCTGTCATATTATAATAGAGACAGTAGATCTAGCTGGCCTGTCATAATATAATAGAGACAGTGTATCTACCAGGTCTGTCATAATATAATAGGGACAGTAGATCTAGCTGGTCTGTCATAATATAATAGAGAAAGTATATCTACTTGGTCTGTCATAATATAACAGAGACAGTAGATCTACCTGGCATGTCAAAATATAATAGAGACAGTAGATCTAGCTGGTCTGTCATAATATAATAGAGACAGTAGATCTACGCTGGTCTGTCATATTATAATAGAGACAGTGGATCTAGCTGGCCTGTCATAATATAATAGAGACAGTAGATCTAGCTGGTCTGTCATAATATAATAGAGATTGTAGTTTAACCTGGTCTGTCATAATAGAATAGAGACAGTAGATCTAGCTGGTCTGTCATAATATAATAGAGACAGTAGATCTACCTGGTCTGTCATAGTATAATAGAGACAGTAGCTCTAGCTGGTCTGTCATAATATAATATAGACAGTAGATCAAGCTGGTCTGTCATAATATAATAGAGACAGTAGATCAAGCTGGTCTGTCATAATATAATAGAGACAGTAGATCTAGCTGGTCTGTCAAAACATAATAGAGACAGTAGATCTAGCTGGTCTGTCATAATATAATAGGGACAGTAGATCTAGCTGGTCTGTCATAATATAATAGAGACAGTGTATCTACCAGGTCTGTCATAATATAACAGAGACAGTAGATCTAGCTGGTCTGTCATAATATAACAGAGACAGTAGATCTACCCGGTATGTCAAAATATAATAGAGACAGTAGATCTAGCTGGTCTGTCATAATATAATAGAGACAGTAGATCTAGCTGGTCTGTCATATTATAATAGAGACAGTAGATCTAGCTGGTATGTCATAATATAATAGGGACAGTAGATCTAGCTGGTCTGTCATAATATAATAGAGACAGTGTATCTACCAGGTCTGTCATAATATAAAAGAGACAGTAGATCTACCTGGTATGTCAAAATATAATAGAGACAGTATATCTAGCTGGTCTGTCATAATATAATAGAGACAGTAGATCTAGCTGGTCTGTCATAATATAATAGAGACAGTAGATCTACCTGGTCTGTCATAGTATAATAGAGACAGTAGATCTAGCTGGTCTGTCATAATATAATAGAGATTGTAGTTTAACCTGGTCTGTCATAATAGAATAGAGACAGTAGATCTAGCTGGTCTGTCATAATATAATAGAGACAGTAGATCTACCTGGTCTGTCATAGTATAATAGAGACAGTAGATCTAGCTGGTCCGTCATAGTACAATAGAGACATAGAGACAGTAGATCTAGCTGGTCTGTCATAATATAATAGAGACAGTAGATCAAGCTGGTCTGTCATAATATAATAGAGACAGTAGATCTAGCTGGTCTGTGAAAACATAATAGAGACAGTAGATCTAGCTGGTCTGTCATAATATAATAGGGACAGTAGATCTAGCTGGTCTGTCATAATATAATAGAGACAGTGTATCTACCAGGTCTGTCATAATATAACAGAGACAGTAGATCTAGCCGGTCTGTCATAA
Organism: Oncorhynchus keta; assembly: GCF_023373465.1. Taxonomy (NCBI): domain Eukaryota; kingdom Metazoa; phylum Chordata; class Actinopteri; order Salmoniformes; family Salmonidae; genus Oncorhynchus; species Oncorhynchus keta. The sequence continues at coordinate 4,858 of NW_026277180.1, read as the reverse complement.
TATAACAGAGACAGTAGATCTACCCGGTATGTCAAAATATAATAGAGACAGTAGATCTAGCTGGTCTGTCATATTATAATAGAGACAGTAGATCTAGCTGGTATGTCATAATATTATAGGGACAGTAGATCTAGCTGGTCTGTCATAATATAATAGAGACAGTGTATCTACCAGGTCTGTCATAATATAACAGAGACAGTAGATCTACCTGGTATGTCAAAATATAATAGAGACAGTATATCTAGCTGGTCTGTCATAATATAATAGAGACAGTAGATCTAGCTGGTCTGTCATAATATAATAGAGACAGTAGATCTACCTGGTCTGTCATAGTATAATAGAGACAGTAGATCTAGCTGGTCCGTCATAGTACAATAGAGACATAGAGACAGTAGATCTAGCTGGTCTGTCATAATATAATAGAGACAGTAGATCTAGCTGGTCTGTCATAATATAATAGAGACAGTGTATCTACCAGGTCTGTCATAATATAATAGAGACAGTGTATCTACCTGGTATGTCAAAATATAATAGAGACAGTATATCTAGCTGGTCTGTCATAATATAATAGAGACAGTAGATCTAGCTGGTCTGTCATAATATAATAGAGACAGTAGATCTACCTGGTCTGTCATAGTATAATAGAGACAGTAGATCTAGCTGGTCTGTCATAATATAATAGAGATTGTAGTTTAACCTGGTCTGTCATAATAGAATAGAGACAGTAGATCTAGCTGGTCTGTCATAATATAATAGAGACAGTAGATCTACCTGGTCTGTCATAGTATAATAGAGACAGTAGATCTAGCTGGTCCGTCATAGTACAATTCTGTTATAATCTCCACCCGGCACAGCCAAAAGAGGACTGGCCACCCCACATATGCTCTCTCTAATTCTCTCTTTCTTTCTCTCTCTCTCGGAGGACCTGAGCCCTAGGACAGTGCCCCAGGACTACCTGACATGATGGCTCCTTGCTGTCCCCATTCCACCTGACTGCTGCTCCAGTTTCAACTGTTCTGCCTTATTATTATTCGACCATGCTGGTCATTTATGAACATTTGAACATCTTGGTCATGTTCTGTTATAATCTCTACCCGGCACAGCCAGAAGAGGACTGGCCACCCCACATAGCCCGGTTCCTCTCTAGGTTTCTTCCTAGGTTTTGGCCTTTCTAGGGAGTTTTTCCTAGCCACCGTGCTTTTACACCTGCATTGTTTGCTGTTTGGGGTTTTAGGCTGGGTTTCTGTACAGCACTTTGAGATATCAGCTGATGTACGAAGGGCTATATAAATAAATTTGATTTGATTTGATTTGATTTGATTTGATTTAGCTGGTCTGTCATATTATAATAGAGACAGTAGATCTAGCTGGTCTGTCATAATATAATAGAGACAGTAGATCTAGCTGGTCTGTCATAATATAGAGACAGTAGATCTAGCTGGTCTGTCATAATATAACAGATACAGTAGATCTACCTGGTATGTCAAAATATAATAGAGACAGTATATCTAGCTGGTCTGTCATAATATAATAGAGACAGTAGATCTAGCTGGTCTGTCATAATATAATAGAGACAGTAGATCTACCTGGTCTGTCATAGTATAATAGAGACAGTAGATCTCGCTGGTCCGTCATAGTACAATAGAGACATAGAGACAGTAGATCTAGCTGGTCTGTCATAATATAATAGGGACAGTAGATCTAGCTGGTCTGTCATAATATAATAGAGACAGTGTATCTACCAGGTCTGTCATAATATAACAGAGACAGTGTATCTACCTGGTATGTCAAAATATAATAGAGACAGTATATCTAGCTGGTCTGTCATAATATAATAGAGACAGTAGATCTAGCTGGTCTGTCATAATATAATAGAGACAGTAGATCTACCTGGTCTGTCATAGTATAATAGAGACAGTAGATCTAGCTGGTCTGTCATAATATAATAGAGATTGTAGTTTAACCTGGTCTGTCATAATAGAATAGAGACAGTAGATCTAGCTGGTCTGTCATAATATAATAGAGACAGTAGATCTACCTGGTCTGTCATAGTATAATAGAGACAGTAGATCTAGCTGGTCCGTCATAGTACAATAGAGACATAGAGACAGTAGATCTAGCTGGTCTGTCATAATATAATAGAGACAGTAGATCAAGCTGGTCTGTCATAATATAATAGAGACAGTAGATCTAGCTGGTCTGTGAAAACATAATAGAGACAGTAGATCTAGCTGGTCTGTCATAATATAATAGGGACAGTAGATCTAGCTGGTCTGTCATAATATAATAGAGACAGTGTATCTACCAGGTCTGTCATAATATAACAGAGACAGTAGATCTAGCCGGTCTGTCATAATATAACATAGACAGTAGATCTACCCGGTATGTCAAAATATAATAGAGACAGTAGATCTAGCTGGTCTGTCATAATATAATAGAGACAGTAGATCTAGCTGGTATGTCATAATATTATAGGGACAGTAGATCTAGCTGGTCTGTCATAATATAATAGAGACAGTGTATCTACCAGGTCTGTCATAATATAACAGAGACAGTAGATCTACCTGGTATGTCAAAATATAATAGAGACAGTATATCTAGCTGGTCTGTCATAATACAATAGAGACAGTGTATCTAGCTGGTCTGTCATAATATAATAGAGACAGTAGATCTACCCGGTCTGTCATAGTATAATAAAGACAGTAGATCTAGCTGGTCTGTCATAGTACAATAGAGACATAGAGACAGTAGATCTAGCTGGTCTGTCATAATATAATAGGGACAGTAGATCTAGCTGGTCTGTCATACTATAATAGAGACAGTGTATCTACCAGGTCTGTCATAGTATAACAGAGACAGTAGATCTACCTGGTATGTCAAAATATAATAGAGACAGTAGATCTAGCTGGTCTTTCATAATATAATAGAGACAGTAGATCTACCTGGTCTGTCAAATTAGAATGGAGACAGTAGATCTAGCTGGTCTGTTTTAATATAATAGTGACAGTGTATCTACCAGGTCTGTCATAATATAATAGAGACAGTGTATCTACCAGGTCTGTCATAATATAACAGAGACAGTAGATCTACCTCGTATGTCAAAATATAATAGAGACAGTATATCTACCTGGTATGTCAAAATATAATAGAGACAGTAGATCTAGCTGGTCTGTCATAATACAATAGACACAGTAGATCTACCTGGTCTGTCAAATTAGAATAGAGACAGTAGATCTAGCTGGTCTGTCATCAAATAATAGAGACAGTAGATCTAGCTGGTCTGTCATATTATAATAGAGACAGTAGATCTACCTGGTCTGTCATAGTATAATAGAAACAGTAGATCTAGCTGGTCTGTCATAATACAATAGAGACAGTAGATCTAGCTGGTCTGTCATAATATAATAGAGACAGTAGATCTACCTGGTCTGTCATAGTATAATAGAGACAGTAGATCTAGCTGGTCTGTCATAATATAATAGAGACAGTAGATCTAGCTGGTCTGTCAAAATATAATAGAGACAGTATATCTAGCTGGTCTGTCATAATATAATAGAGACAGTATATCTAGCTGGTCTGTCATAATATAATAGAGACAGTAGATCTAGCTGGTCTGTCATAACATAATAGAGACAGTAGATCTACCTGGTCTGTCATAGTATAATAGAGACAGTAGATCTCGCTGGTCCGTCATAGTACAATAGAGACATAGAGACAGTAGATCTAGCTGGTCTGTCATAATATAATAGGGACAGTAGATCTAGCTGGTCTGTCATAATATAATAGAGACAGTGTATCTACCAGGTCTGTCATAATATAACAGAGACAGTAGATCTACCTGGTATGTCAAAATATAATAGAGACAGTAGATCTAGCTGGTCTGTCATAATATAATAGAGACAGTAGATCTAGCTGGTCTGTCATATTATAATATAGACAGTAGATCTAGCTGGTATGTCATAATATAATAGAGATAGTAGATCTACCTGGTCTGTCAAATTAGAATAGAGACAGTAGATCTAGCTGGTCTGTTTTAATATAATAGTGACAGTGTATCTACCAGGTCTGTCATAATATAACAGAGACAGTAGATCTAGCTGGTCTGTCATAATATAACACAGACAGTAGATCTACCTGGTATGTCAAAATATAATAGAGACAGTAGATCTAGCTGGTCTGTCATAATATAATAGAGACAGTAGATCTAGCTGGTCTGTCATATTATAATAGAGACAGTAGATCTACCTGGTCTGTCAAATTAGAATAGAGACAGTAGATCTAGCTGGGCTGTCATATTATAATAGAGACAGTAGATCTACCTGGTCTGTGAAAACATAATAGAGACAATAGATCTAGCTGGTCTGTCATAATATAATAGGGACAGTAGATCTAGCTGGTCTGTCATAATATAATAGAGACAGTGTATCTACCAGGTCTGTCATAATATAACAGAGACAGTAGATCTAGCCGGTCTGTCATAATATAACAGAGACAGTAGATCTACCCGGTATGTCAAAATATAATAGAGACAGTAGATCTAGCTGGTCTGTCATATTATAATAGAGACAGTAGATCTAGCTGGTATGTCATAATATTATAGGGACAGTAGATCTAGCTGGTCTGTCATAATATAATAGAGACAGTGTATCTACCAGGTCTGTCATAATATAACAGAGACAGTAGATCTACCTGGTATGTCAAAATATAATAGAGACAGTATATCTAGCTGGTCTGTCATAATATAATAGAGACAGTAGATCTAGCTGGTCTGTCATAATATAATAGAGACAGTAGATCTACCTGGTCTGTCATAGTATAATAGAGACAGTAGATCTCGCTGGTCCGTCATAGTACAATA